>NC_133666.1:253311090-253611090 GCF_037893015.1 Macrotis lagotis
CTATATTTACATACATACACATGCATGAGGGGCAATGTTATGTTCTTGATAGAGAGCTGATCTCAGAGTCAGGTAAACCTGAGATAAGCCAACTGTCTGACCATGAGCAAATTGTTGAAACTTCCAATGCTCTAGACATTTCTTTCAGTACTTGCTTTGAATGTCTCTTTCCCTCATATCTACCTCTTCCTATCCCTAACTTTCTTCTATGTGCAGATCATTTGGCCTTTCTTACAAGATGCCCTTCCTGATCTCTTCTCTTCCATCTTCAAATCACCTTCATAATTATTTTTAAAAAAATGTCTATTGAACTGAAAAGTGGAGGAGAGGGTGGGAGAAGTGTGGAGATACAGTGGGATAGAATACAACCTGAAAAGCAGCCAGGTCTGGCTCTTAAAACACTTCACATAAAGCATAAATGATCTTGTTCAGGAAAATGTAAACTCATCCCAAACTACTAGAATGAGAAACTTTCAACTCCAAATCTCAAATCCTATGACAACTGGTTCTTCCTGTGCCCACCAAACAGGAAGGGAAACTCTTTAGCTAACTGCCCCAGAGAAAGTCAAGGGCAAATCTATCTTCCTAGGAATAGGGGAGGAGGAGAAGGGAAATACAAGAAAGCATTCATTTCTATTTCATTGTTCACTAAAAATAAGCTCCTATTTCCATTTTTACTCAGGCCACATATTACTAGCTATGTTTCTTCTTGCTAGGGTCTATGTCTTCTCAATTTTTCCCTCTTGAGGACTGGTAATATTAGATATTTTGCCTTCTAAACTAAAAGATTTCAATGTCATTGAAAAGATCACTTTTTCTAAGGAGTGAGTTTGAAACAAGGATGCCCTGCCCTATTCACATTAGAAAATCATTTTCTCAGTCTAAACAAAATAATTCACTGGGGTCCATATTCCAGATGGGAAACAAATGAAGGAGGGACAAGTCATTCCCCCAAAATAACTAGAAGACGATTTGATGGGTTTTGTATGTGTACTATTTGAATGATTATGCCATAGAATTAGAGCTATAAGGAACCTTCAAGTTTATCTAATCCACTCCTTCATTTTACAGATGTTCAGCTTGGTTTTATCTCCTTTATCACCATACACTCCCAAATCCTCCAGGATAATTTCATCAACAGAAAACTTATCATCATGATGAAGATTGCTTTTTTCTTTGGCACTTATATTTTACCAGTTCTTGGCAATTCCAGTTGCCTCTACCTCTCTGATTTGAGGGCAAAAGACTTCTTCCAAAGTCTCCATTTCTGAAGGGCTCAGCCCACCAGCTACTGTGTTTGATTTTGATTCTACCATTATTGGGTCCCTATGCTCCTCCTTTTGAGTTTCCTTTTGAGAACTGGCTTTCCCTTTAGATTATAAACTCCTTGAGGCTAGGGACTACCTTGCATTTAGTGCCTGCTCATAAAAGCCACTTGAATATTTATTGTAATGTTATCATGTGATCTTGTACAAGGTTACCCAAGTATTAAGAGGCAGAGCTGAAGTTCTGACATCCTTAAACTGAAAATCTATCATTCTTTCCACTGAACTGCTCTAGATAATGGAGAAATGGAGGGAGAAACTAAAACTGATTTACCCAACCCTAATTCTGTGTGTGTGTGTGTGTGTGTGTGAGAGAGAGAGAGAGAGAGAGAGAGAGAGAGAGAGAGAGACAGATGATACAAAAAGGGAGACTCAAGGTTCAGCCCCTTTAAAGAAAAAAAAAATTACAGAATTGCAGACCCAAGAGTTGAGGAAAGTAGGAGAGAAAGCTCCTGATAGCAGGAAGGTGAGCACTCACTCTCTCTCTCTCTCTCTCTCTCTCTCTCTCTCTCTCTCTCTCTCTCTCTCTCTCCATAAAAACATACAATTTAAGAGAGAATAAATGGAAGAGTTGACAGAACAATTTCTGGTTATATAATCTAGGAAGACCATAAGCCAGTTGTGAGTAATAACTTGAAGCACTGACCCTTCTCCTGGATTCTGTTTACATTAGAAGGATTCACTGTGCCTCACAGACCATCCATTCATTCACATCACCTCTCAGGCATCCGGGGAGAAGTTTAGGGAATGCAGGCTCTATAACCATATAGCATCTGAAACAGGATCCCAAGGGCTGTAAGGTATGGGCCACAGAACCAGCCAGTTCAGTCTTCTACTGGTTTGTAATCTCCTTCTACCCGTCTGCCCCAAGACGGCTCTTAAGTGGAGGTTATAGGAACCAGCTCAAGGGAAATTGAAGCTGAGAAGGTTTTGTTCCACACATTTCAAGTTGAAAGGAAGCCACTGTGTGAGTACAAAGAGGATGCTCTGTGGAACATGAAGCTGGAAAATGTCCAAGGAGAATTCTGAACAATTGCAGAAATAAATTTGCCTGTAAAATTTAAATCACTGGGAAATTTAGCTAAGGGGTACATGGATCCTGTGGTCTTTTCAACTCTGAAAATAATGTCTGGAAAGAGAATGACAATATTAGCTGTTCTATCTATATGACTTAAAAGGCATACACCTGCAATGCCAAAAACCCTCCCTGTCTTTAAATTGGACTCAGTCTCTCAGCACCCAGCTGTAGCTACCCCAGGACAAGTCTTTTAGGTTAAGTCTCCCCCCATGGGGGTGTATGGGTGCTCAAGGAGGACTAGCACCACTGGGGTGAGGGCTTGCTGAGTCCTCTTCAGGGCAATTCATCCCCATTTAGTGTCCACAGGTCACTCAACTCACTCTATGACTCCAAGAAGCTGTAACACACACACACACACACACACACACACACACACACACACACACAGAGCAGCCACTCCCAGGTAAAACTGTCTTGGCAGATGGCTAACCCAGATTGAGGGTAACTGATGCATCAGTGCATAAGATGGATATTTACTCCAAGCATGCAAAGGTTGAAGGTTTCCCACCACCATCCCCTCTCATGGAATGGGCAGATGAGAACAGTTTGTTCTACCAGTCATGAGTAGGAGCTCTGGAACACTTTGGTCAAACACAGAAATTTCCGAGGTCATCCGTTATATCCTGAGTTATTACCAGTTGTCCTAATTTTTGTCCTGCTTCTAGACTTTGTTGACTCTAGAAGAAAAACTAAAGCTGGTGACTCTGTACAACTCTGTCTTATCTAAATCCAATTCATCCACTGGTCAAAATATCACCTTGTCTTGATGTCCTCTTCATGTACTTGGTCTCTTTGAAAATAAAAAAAATTGCACTGAAATAAGCAGGGGAAAATTTAAATTTCAGTCAAATTATTTGGAGATATTCAGAATTTAGTGTTGCACAAAACCAACCCACCAAAAATAATAAAAAGAATGATGATATGACTAAATTCTTCCAGGTTTTCTTTCCTCTCCTTTATTTTAATCAAATCAATTCATATTTGTATAGATATGTGCAGACACAATGAAAAACTAACAACTTAAGAAAATGATGGAGAAAGTGATGGAGAAAATGATGGAGAAAATGACATTCATGATGATTAAATTTAGAAATTGCTGTGGGTACATATTGCTTTTTTTCAAGGAGTCAGTTGTTAAACATTTAGCAGATGAACTCTGGTTCATGTCCTGCCACTGGCTAATACATATTGGTTATGTGACCCTAGGAGAGTTACTTTAATCCTTGGTATTCTAGACCATTCTCTCGGACTATTGGGGGGGTGGCAAACTTCTTGGTTTAAAACCCAGTGAATATATTCATAACTTCACAGAAGCCCTCCTTATCATTTATTAGGTGAAATAGAATTTTCAGGCAAAGGGAAAGAGCTTATATCCCCATGGGGAGTGAGGGAAAAAGTGAGTGATCCAAAACTGAACTCCCTCAAGGATCACTCCTACCCTGAACTGGGCAAGGGATTGTATTATTGTGGATCCTAACTTTCCTCCACATCACGTTGTGCTCTGCTCTCCTCTCCTTGTGTCCAAGAACCCTTCCTCGGTGAACTTTTACAGCTGGCATAAACCAAGAAGAGTTCTTTTTTCCTTCAGCCGCTCCAATAATCTTCAATGATTCCATTGCCATTTAGATCAGCTGACCAGAAAGACTCCGAGAGGCATGAGAGAGATGAACTGGAGTCCATGTGTCAACAAAGAAATACATCTTAGAAAGAAAGTATAAGGAAAGGAAGGAAGGAAGGAAGGAAGGAAGGAAGGAGGGAGGGAGGGAGGGAGGGAGGGAGGGAAGGAAGGAAGGAAGGAAGGAAGGAAGGAAGGAAGGAAGGAAGGAAGGAAGGAAGGAAGGAAGGAAGGAAGGAAAGAAGGGAGGGAGGAAGGGAGGGAGGGAGAGAAGGAGGTTGGGAGGGAGGAAGGAGAAAGGGAGGGAGGAGGAAGGGGAGGAAAGAAGCAGGAAAGGAGGGAAGGAGGAGAGGAGGGAAGAAAGAAAGAAAGAAAGAAAGAAAGAAAGAAAGAAAGAAAGAAAGAAAGAAAGAAAGAAAGAAAGAAAGAAAGAAAGAAAGAAAGAAAGAAAGAAAGAAAGAAAGAAAGAAAGAAAGAAAGAAAGAGAGAGAAGATGAAATATGGGCTAAAGACCAGGAAGGCATCCAGGGAAAACCAGGGAAAGACAGCAGATGTTGTAAAGGATATTCTTTCATGTTTCCTGTGCACCAGAATGTGCAGATGTATGTTGGCAGGGCTACAGTCAGAGTGCAGAGTGAGGCTCGGGCTGCCACATCTGGAAGCTCTTTGGTTGGGGTGCAGAGTTCAGATGCTTTCTGCTTCAGCCGGTGGCAGACGCCCCTTCTCGGGCAGGAGCCCCCTCAGCGGACCAGCCCTGGGCCTCGTTAGCGGCGGTGTCACTGGAGCTCCGAAGGAAGAGGAGGAGGTCGCCTGGTTCACCATCCAGGGCTGGCAGGACTGGGCTGGCTTTCTCTCAGAGGGCTCTGGCCCAAGGAAAAGCAGAAATGATAATGAAGAAAGGGGGGGGGGGGGGTTGGAGGGGGAGAGAAGCAACCGGCACCAAAACTGAGCGAAGCCTGGCTCCCAGTCAAGAAACAAAATGTACTTGGATGAAATCCAGTGCATGAGTTAACTTGAGTGCAAAGCCGACCGTTCAAGGGAAGGGGGAGGGAGGAGGAGGAAATCTTGACTGGGCTGCAGAGTAACATTGAGGCATCACTTCGACAGTGTTTACTCTTCTCAGAAATCTTCAGATATTCTGCCTACATTTGTTATAAAAATGGGGAGAAAGGGTTCTCTTGGCCCTGAGAGAATTGCTTCTCTAGTTTGAAAGATTTACAGGGTCCCACAGAGAGGGAGGCTAGGGCCAGCAAGGCCATGGCCCAAGGAGCCCCATGACATGCTCACTCCTGGGGCAAAATGTGAGCCTCCCAGATGTCTGTCCCTGCAGCTGGAGCCAAGAGCCCCTTGGAAATTGAGATTCTCCCTACAGAGAAGCAAAGTCTGAAGATCACCCTGAGGGACGTAACAAAAGCAGGAGTGGAGTTGACATCATGTCCTGGGGTTGAAATAGGATCCAAGGACCACAGGACATTAGTTCTGGAAGAGCTCTTAGGGGGTCCCTGCAGCCCATGCTCTGCCCCATTCAGGGAGATTCCTCAAAACTCAGTCTCTGCTTACAAGATTCTAATAATGAACTCACTATGTTATGAGGTGGCCCATTCCCTTTTCAAATAATACTAATTATTAGAAAGTTCTTTCTCATAATTGAGCTGAACTCTGCCTCCCTGTAGCTTCCATTCATTTGTCTGCTATGCCTTTCCCATGGCAAACAGGATATGCCTAATGTCTTTTCCATATGATAGTCCTTCGATACTTGAAGAAGAAAGCTATCCCCTTCCCCCAAATCTTCTCTTCTCTAGGTAAAATATCCTCAGCTCCCTCCCTTGGTCTTTATAAAACAAAATTTTAAGACTCTTCATCATCCTGTTCACCTTGCTCAGGACACATTACAATTTGTTGAACTTCTTCTTAATATGTCAATCCCATAACTGATCACAATATTCAGGTTGTAACTTAGCCAGACCAGAAAAAAATTTGTACTCATTATTACTCTTGTTCTATACTCCTGTTAATGAAACCTAATAATATACTGAGTTTAAGTAGCCACCACGGCTTCATTTTTGAACTTGCAATTAATTAAATCCTCTAGGATTTTTCACATGAATTGCTATTATGGTAGGCCTCTTATCATCTTCTATGTGTCATTAAGTGGAGAGGAGGATCCTGTTTACTGGGTTTATATTTTTCCTTAGCAAATTTAATCTGATTACTTTTGGCCCATTGATCCAATCATCTATTAATCAATCAATAAAAGTTTATTAAGCATCTATTATGTGCCACTGTGCTAAACACTGAGGATACAAAAAGAGATGAAAGACAGTTCCTGCCCTCAAGGAGCTCACAATCTAATGGGATCCTCTGAGACCTTTGAAAATTCTTATAGACAAATTGAACAAGCATACCTATTATGTTCTGACTGAAGTCGATGATAAAGATTTTGTCCAAGAAAAGGTCAAGTCATCTACTAAATATTTCCCCACTGACCACTCTTTTGGGTACAATTATTCAGCAGATAGGAATCCATTTACCTAAACCACTAACTAGCTCATACTTCTCCACCTTGTCCAAAAAGATTTCATAACAGACTTTTTCAAATGCCTTTTAAAAATCAAATACACTTTGTCTTTGGCATACCTCAATAAGTTAGCCTAGTAACTACTTACTATACAAAAGGAAATGAGGTTGGTTTGGCATGACTTTTTCTTGGGTGAATCCATGCTGATTCTGACTGATCATTTCTTCCCCTTCTAAGAGTTCACAAACCATCTGTTTAATAATCTGTTGCAGAATTGTTCAGCAAAGGATGTCAAGTTCATCAGTCTAGTTTCCCAGAATCTTTTTCCTCTTTATGAAAACTGAGACAATAATACAACCTAATAACATTTCATATTTATATAACACTTTAACATTTATCATTTACAAATGATTTTTCTTTTAATAGCCTTGAAAAGTTAAGTAGTACAAGTATTTTTCCCATTCTACAAATGAAGAACTGGATATCAGCAAGCATCAGAACCAGGATTCAAACTGGGGTCCTTACTGGTCCAACCATTCTGATGAACAATTAGGAACAATGCCCAAAGGGCTACAAAACTGTGCATACCCTTTTACCCAGCAATATCACTACTATATCTGAATCCCAAAGAGATCAAAGGAAAAAAAAAACAGCCTATTTGTTAAAAAAATACTTAGAGCAACTCTTTTTGTGGTAATAAAGAATTGCAAACTGAGGGATATCCAATCAGTTGGGGAATGGATGAACAAATTATGGTATATGATTGTGCTGCAAGAAATATCTCATGGATATATCTTTAAATTCCATAGTATTGTATAATCCAATTTTTTAAAATTTATTTTTAACAGAATTTTTTGAAATTTTGAGGTCTAAATTGCTCCCCATCCCTTTCTCACCTATTGAAGATGGAAGCAATGTGATACCTGTTATACTTTTGAAGTCATGTAAAACATTTTTATATTAGGCATGTTGCAAAATTAAAAGGAAAAAAAAACAAGAAAAATATAGTGGTTTGAGAAAAATCTGAGAAGACATGCAAAAGTAATGCAAAGTGAAAGGAACAGAACCAGGAAAACATTATACTCCACATCAGCAATATTGTAATGATAATCAACTATGAAAGACTTTGCTTTTCAGATAAAGACAAAGATCCAAGGCAATTCCAAAAGTACCTGGATGAAAAATAGTATCCAGTTTCAGAAAGATAAACTGATAAACTTGGAGTGCAGTTTAAAGTATAATTTTTTCACTTTATTTTTCTTGCTTTTTTCTTTTAATTTTGCAACATACCTAATATAAAAATGTTTTACATGACTTCACATATAAAACAAGTATCACATTGCTTGCCTTCTCAATGGGTGAGAGAGGGATAGGGGGAGAGAATTTAGATCTCAAAATTTAAAAAATATTATGTTAAAAATAAATTTTAAAAAAAATGGGAATTGTGCAACATTATGGAATTTAAAGGTGGAAAGGACTTTAGCAATCATCTAATCCAGCCTAATCATTTTACAGAAGAAGTAACTGAGAGATAAAGACATGATGTGATTTGCCAAAGATCACACATATTGCAGAGCCTGTATTCAAATTGAGGTCCAATGCTCTTTCCATTTCTCATCCCATGAGACCAATTGCAAACCCTGTGCTTTCTGGATATCTGCTGCCCCACCTCCAGTCTCCTCACCATCCCTCCACAGTTCTCCAGAAATCACTGGCAGAAATCCACTAAGTTCATTAATAAGTTCTTTCAGTGTCTTAGGAGATAACTGGTCTGGGCCCAGACCATGGATTAATTGAACTCAGTGCAGTGCCTGAAAAATAGTAGAAAGTGATTAATAAACATTTATTGATCGAAGTACTTTCTGTCTTCTCACTGTTTTTTTTTAATTCCCTCCACCTACTACCCCCAATCATATGGGACAGTTGACTAGCAAAGGGAAAAAATGTAATAGCCATTTTCTAGAGATTGCCACTCTTGGTACTCCAAGACCTTTATAAAAATTCCCTTTCCTATGAATGTGTTTGTCTTTTATTGACCAGGTATGAAAATGTGACATCCTGATTATAGGAACTTAACAGCTTTTCTAAGAATCAGAAAATGGAATCACATATATACAGTGCTCAGGGGTGAGGCCCAAAGCAGCAGATGCCAGCTTAGATGCTTGGCACCTCTATTGCTTCATGGGTCCCTGAGTAATGACTGCTTATGTGTATGTAATTGGCAAAGGAAGACAACGACCAGGACAAAGGGAAGTAGATGAAGAGTGACCAAAAATGAGTAAAAAAGGAACCAAAGAAAGTAAAGAGTCCTTTTCCTTCAAGGATTTTATAGTCTTGTTAAGGGAATGAGAAATGTGCACTTGGAAAGATAAGACAGAATAAAACATGGGATGTGACAAATGAGTTGAGTGGTCCAAACAATAGCTGTTCTATTTCTTTGAAAATCATATATACTTGGGGGCAGCTAGGTGGCACAATGTATACAGCACCAGCCCTGGAGTCAGGAGGACCTGAGTTCAAATATGACCTCAGACACTTAATAGTTGACTAGCTATGTGACCTTGGTTAAGTCACTTAACTCCATGGCCTTAAATAAATAATTTTTTTTAAAAAAAGAAAATCATATATACTCTACCTGCTTCTATAAGAATTTGAGGTGGCTAAGAATTGTACTAAGAGATCAGAGATATTGCTAGATATTCCAGTGGTAGGATGGACAACTGATTGAATGTGTGGAGTGAGGGAGAAGAAAGTGTCAAAGATGACACCAAGTTTCAAACCTGGGTTCCTAGAAAGATGGTGGTACAATCAGTGAAATAGGGAAGTTACAGGAAAAGGAAAATCTTTCTTGAGAGGAAAGTTCAATTTCCAAGATATTCAATTAGAATTTCCAGTAGGATGTCCAAGTGAACTATCATGTCATTCAGTGTCTAAAAAACTTTTAAGCAACAGAAGTTGAAAATTGTCCTAGTAATCCCAAAGAATCAGTTCACTTTTTGAATGTCTTTTCTCACATCAGTAGACCTCAGGGTCTATTCCCAGTAGTTTGTGATAGAAACTCTGTATATGATCATTCCCCAAACCAGAAAGGAGATAGAAATAAATTCAGTATTTAGGGTAAAGCTTCCCCTTGGTTCCAATACATTCTAGCTTCAATGATAACCTTTTGTGATTTTTCATTCAATTCTGTCAAAACCCATGTTGTCCCAAAGGATTCACTAAACAACCACCTAAGTATGACCTTCTACAAAACAAACATCAAAAGTGGGTCAACATCAATAGAGACAAACATAAAAATTATTTAATGGAGTTCAAGTTTGAAACACCTTAATGTCCTCTGCAGCTGCCAGATGGTCTTACAAAGCCATCTTCACTTTTGGGTACCTCTAACTGGTCACAATGATAAGATCACTTGGGCAAGCTCCATAGATTCTAATTACTTGGGTACCTAAGCCTCAAACAAAGGATGCAGTGAAAAGTGAGCTGCAGGGGGCGGAGCCAAGATGGCAACAAGAGAGGATTGTCTCTTAGGTTCTCTCTCATAAAACTTATAAACTAAGGACTCTTAACTAAATTTTCGAGAGGCAGAACCCACAGAGGGACCCAGGGAGGCAGTTCTCCTACTCAAGGTAACCTGGAAAAGAGCAGAAAGACTCTGCTCCCCAGGGTCGGAGAGGTGGCCCGCCAGAGGGGTGATCCACCAGAGCAAAAGAACTTCAGCCTCCCGGAGGCAGCCCCAGGGCACTGGGAGCCCGACTCACAGCAGTGGGGGAGTTTCCTGACTTATGCCCCAGGGAGCACCAGGCACAACTTGGGGCAATGGCAGGGGACCTCTGCCAAAGCAAGGACTACCAAATATGTGAAGCCCAGCCCTCAGGGCACACAGAGAGCAGCATGGCCAGCGGAGTTCCAGGAAACAGAAGCAGGCAGAGCCCATAAGCAGGAGCCCCCAGGGCATGAGCCCATTGAACCTAGGGAGGGGAGTGAAAAGAGAGAGAGAGAGAGAGAGAGAGAGAGAGAGAGAGAGAGAGAGACTGCAGAGCTCTGCCCCTGCAACAGGACACTGGGGTTCTGATCACATTCAGATCCTGATTGCAGTCTAGGCCTCCCAATAGAACAACAGGGCCTCCCCACCTCAGCCCAGTGGCAGAGGGGGGCACATATTGTCATTCACAGACCAGGAGGGAGGACAGAGCCTCACACACTAAGATCCTTGTAGGAGTGTCCCAAAAGCTCAGGAAGCACCCCCAAAACAGGCTAAGGCTGGGAAAATGAGCAAGCAGAGAAACAAGAGGAACACCATTGAGAAATACAATATCTATGATCCCAAGAAGGATCAATATACTCAGTCTGAAGATGAGGAAGCACAAGCTCCTGCATCTAAAGACTCCAAGAAAAACAGAAATTAGGCTCAGGCTATGACAGAGCTCAAAAAAGACTTTGAAAACCAAATGAGAGAGTTAGAAGAAAAAATGGGGAAAGAATTGAGAGAGATGCAAGAAAAACATGAAAATGAAATCAGCAGCTTAGTCAAGGAAATCCAATAAATGCTGAAGAAAATAGCATGCTAAAACCCAGCTTAGGTCAAATGGATAAAACAGTTCAAAAAATTATTGAGGAGAAGAATGCTTTAAAAAGCAAAATTGTCCAGATGGAAAAAGAGATAAGAAAGCTCTCTGAGGAAAACAAAATCCTTCCGATAAAGAATAGAACACAAGGAGATTGCTGAATTTACAAGAAATCAGGACTCAATACTTCAAAACCAAAAGAATGAAAAATTAGAAGAAAATGTGAAACATCTCATTGAAAAAACAACTGATATGGAAAACAGATTTAGGAAAGATAATTTAAAAAATTATTGGAATACTTGAAAGTCACAATCAGGAAAAGAGCCTTGACATCATTTTCAAAGAATTACTACAGGAAAATTGCCCTGATATCCTAGAAGCAGAGGGCAAAATAGAAATGGAGAGAATCCACAGATCCCCCCGAGAAAGAGATCCCATAAAAACCAACCCCCAGGAATATTATAGACAAGTTCCAGAGTTCCCAAGTCAAAGAGAAAATATTACAAGCAGCCAGAAGGACACAATTCAAATACCATGGAGCTGCAGTCAGGATCACACAGGATTTAGCAGCAACTACCTTGGAAGCTCATAGGGCTTAGAATATACTGGAAGGCAAAAGAGCTTAGAATGCAACTGAGAATCAACTACCCAGCAAAACTGAATGTCCTCTTCCAAGGAAAAAGATGGACTTTCAATGAACCAGGGGAATTTCAAATGTTCCTGTTGGAATGGCCAGAGCTGAACAGAAGGTTTGAACTTCAGAAGCATAGAGAGTGGAAGAGAAGGGGAAGAATAGGAGGGACTTAATGATGATGAACTGCATGTATTCCTGTACAGAAAAATGATACTGATAATATTCATATGTACCTTCTCAATTAACAGAGCAGGTAGAAGGAGCTTTTATAGATGAAGTACAGGAAAAAACTGAATTTGAAGATAAAATATGGTGTAAACATGGAGTCATTAGTAAAAAAGGTAAATGTAATGGGAGAAAGAAAAAAGGAGAGGGGGAATAGGCCAAGATATTTCATATAATAAGATTTTTCTTTATTACAATGAGCTATTGCAATGATATGGAAGGGGGGAAGGCAAGGGGGAATGAGGGAATCTTTGCTCTCATCAGAGGTGTCTAGGAGAGGAAACAGAATATATACTCAATGGGGTATAGGCATCTGGAGTAAGAAGGAGAGAAGGGGGACAGGGGGAAGGGGGGGATGTGAGTAATGGAGGAGAGGATGCACCATTGGGGGGGGGTGTGGTCAGATATAACACATTTTCTTTTTTACTTTTGCAAGGGGCTGGGATTGGATGGCCTGTCTGGGACCATTAGGGCCAGGTGGATGCTGGGCCTAAGAAGTGGTATGGGGGCTTGGGGCCTCTTGGCCCCAGGGCCAGGGATCTGTCTGCTGCGCCACTCAGCTACCCTACAGCAGAGTCAGAGTGAAAGGAGAGAGAAAATATAGTACACGGTAGTGGAGAAATATGAAAGGAGGGAGTTGTGATCAGCAATGGCAATGATGGAAAAATATGTAAGTAACTTTTGTGATGGACTTATCGTAAAGAATGTGATCCACCCGCGACAGAGCTGGTGGTGTTGGAACACAAACTCAAGCACATTTTTTATTATTATTATTTTGGGAGGGGTGCAGGGCAAATGGGGCTGGGTGGCCTGCCTGGGGCCACATAGCAGGGTGATCGTTGGGTGTCTAAGGCCGGATTTGGACCCGGAGATCCTGGTTCAAGGGCCAGTATTTTGTCTGCCACCCAGCTGCCCCTACTACTATTACTATTTTATTTTATTTTAGGTCTTTTTTCTTTTTTGTGGTTTTTGCACGTCAGCTGGGTAATTGTTGGGTGTAAGGGGTCGGATATGGGCTCAGGTGCTCCTGGCTGTCCACTGTGCCACCTGGCCATACCTACAATTATTACTATTTTTTTTAATTTGAATTTTAATTTTTTTCTCTCCCCTTTACTTTATCACTCAAGTGAGTCTATATTTTTTGGAGGGGGTGTATTTTGTTTACTCTTAAACAAGAATATTTTATTAATGTATAAGAAAACATTATTTGTACAAAATGAGAATAAATAAATATTAAATAAAAAAAAAAGAAAAGTGAGCTACACCTGATCTCAGGAGTAGTCTTCATTTCAAATACCACCTCTGATATTTTCTAGTTGCCTGTTAGGTAAGTCACTTACCTATCTCTGAACCTCAGTTAACTACATCAGTTACATGGGAATGACAATACCTAGAGGATCTACTTCACAGGATTCTAAGAACAAAATGAAATAAGGTAGGCAAAACAATTTGAGGCATTTCATATGTTATATACATATGTGTGTCTGTTTTATTATTATTATTATTATTATTATTATTATTATTATTAAAATATTGGAAAATAATGAAAGAATGAATCCCACCAATTCTTTCATACAGCTTAGTAAAAAAGGTTTTCTTGGTTCCTAGTTATTCCCTCAAATGCATTAAGGACTCTAACATCTCTCTATATATTTGGTTCTTCTATATTCCTCCTTCAAGGACTTATTTTATACTAAATATAAACTTAAATTTCCTCGAGTCAGTTTTCTATTATTGCTGTCCTCTTACCCCTTCTCTTGGGTTAAAAGACTTTGAGTAAATGGATACTCTGAGATTACAAAGGTTTTTCTAGCCTAGTCTGATGGCCTCAAATGGTTTTACCTTCTCCCTTTGCCCAAGGCAGGCATGCTGTCGCCTAGTTCATTCTGGTATCTGGCATCAGGAAGAGGATGATTCATGGGCAGCTTGATTCATAAGGGTGCTAACTGAAGCACAAGGTCATGGACAAGTCTTAGATGACTCCTGAATGGGCAGGCCAGCCCACATCGAATTTAATGGTCATCCTTGGGTCAGGACACTGGGTGGCCACTTCCCTCATCTCACCAAACACTACCTTAACTAGCCTGCTTATAAATGAATCTTTTCTTGGTCAATCACTTGGCCACCAACAATGAAGTGGGTTGTGATTGTTCCAATTCTTGCTCCTACTAATGATAGTGATTGCTTTCTAAAATCCCATCCCTTTCTCTTTAAAAGCTTCCCTGCTGTCAAACAGCCTTTCCCAGGGATTTTCCATTTGCAGCCTGTTCCTTTGCTGATGCATCACTGTATCCCATTTGCTTCCTTAATTATTGCCAGACACAGAGCTGAGGCTTTCAGGGTGTAGCCAATAGTACTGCCAGATACTTTCCATTCAATGTTTTGAAGTCTGTCTCCATTTAGAACTTAATCCTTTTTGCCATCTTTGACCTAGTTCCCATTATTTTATGTTTTTTCCATATTAACTTACATGAGCCACTTGTCATCCCACATATATGCTCCATCTATTCTCTAGAGAGATACATATGCAGATAGATAGATAGATAGATAGATAGATAGATAATGTTTTTTTAAAAATCATATAGGCCAGACCCAGGAATTTAATCCTTTTTTTCTTTCCAGAAGGATTCAAATGGCATTACTTATAATTAGTCAAAATATAATTGAGATGTATAACATGTTAAGGTACTATCCTGAGCTAGGCCTAATATTATTATCTTTGGGGTCAAAATAGAGAAATGTGGAATAGATGATGCTATAATCACATGTATTTGGGATTGGCTGAATGACCAGATTCAAAGGGTCATGAAGTCAGTCTTGAAAGATGCTTCCATTGGAGTACCACAGGGCTCTGTCCTGACTCCATGTTTATTATAATTGAATTAAATGTAGAAACAGTTTAGCATGCTTATCAAATTTGTAAATAACTTGAAGTTGAAAGAAAGAGGAAAAAATTTCAATATATTAGGAGAGAAATCATATTTAGTCCATTTATTCCCAGAAGAAAGAAGGAAGACTAATAGAGTCAAACTATAGGGAGGCAGATTTCAGTATACTAAAAAGGGGGAAATCCCTAATAACTAGAAGTATTCAATTAGAATAGCTGCTTCAGGAGGGAAGTGGCTTTTGATCTTTTGATAATATATAAAGACTGGATGGGCAGGTACAGAGGTGTATGTATTTACTTGAGAAGTTGCCAATACTTTTCCATTTGGCATTGGTCATTTACTTTAGAGTTCCTTTGGTCTACTCCAGACTGTAAAATCAATCAACAGAAATAGAATCAGAGTATACTAGGGTTGGGGATGGAGAGACTTAGCTATAGAGTTATTAGTTAGTAGAATTTGCAGAAAAGGCATTATTGGGAATAAACAACAGAAGTCTATATGGCTTCAAGAAGTCTATTTTGGCCCGAGTTGTCAAAGGAAGAAAATAAATTAAGCTCCCCAGAGTGATCAGACAGAAAAGTTAGAAAGCTATTTATTCATGTAGGAAGGATTAGACTCTTTCCCAAGGTAGATCAGATTCATTTTCTCGATTGTCGAGACCATCAGAGAATCTATGAGGTGAAACTATAGGATTCATAAAGAATAGCATGGTTACTAGGGCAGCTAGGTGGCGTAGTGGATAAAGCACCAGCCCTGGAGTCAGGAGTACCTGAGTTCAAATCCGGTCTCAGACACTTAATAATTACCTAGCTGTGTGGCCTTGGGCAAGCCACTTAACCCCATTGCCTTGCAAAAACCTAATAAATAAATAAATAAATAACATGGTTACCATCTTCTGTCTCCCGCCCCCAAACAAAAACCACCAGATCATAGATTTCAAAGTAGAAGTGGTCTTAGAGTTCATGGACTCCAACCCCATCTTTTGACAACTGGAAAAACTAAGACCCAGAGGGGGTAAGTAACTTAATCAAGTACTTTTCAGAGTAGAGATTCAAACCCATCCTCTGACTCCAAATAAACTAATACTTTCACTTTGCTAGGTTACCTTCCCTCCTCTATGTAATTGTCCTATGGTGAAGACTCAACTCATATTTAGAGATCATGGCTTTTCTGACTAAATCATCTTTCCTCTTCTTTCTTGCGGGGGTCCAGCCTCCACAGGGTCCTTGGAACCTGACAGGAGGGATAGAGTCGGCAAAATGAGTTGAGTCAACAAGGGGGTAAAGGCAGGAGCAGGTTGACTGACAGTCAGCTGCTTGGATTTATTTTTATAGTCTCAGAATCATGTATGTTTCAAGCAAGCAAGCTAAGGTTATTTCCTTGGTTACAAAAGTGTACAATTTTCATCATCAATCATATAGTTCATATGGTTACAAGTTTTAATCATGTGATTACAAATTTAATTAATAATCATATAGTTAATTGATTTCTTATCCCTACTCAGACCATGATGACCTCAAACTGTCTGTTACCTTATTTATTACTACATTGTATAATTGTTAATTCATTTAAAGGTATTAATTAAGCAATTCTTTTAATGGAAAGTTTTTATATATTTTTTGTGTAAGTAATGTTTTTCAATACACTTCCTTAACAATCTATAGTGAGGGTCTTTATGCTTGTCCACCCATCCGTTAACTCTTACAATAACCAATTTTTCTTTCAGATCTTGTTGGTAGAAACCACAGTTTCTGTGACTTCTTTATTCTTTCCCATGAAACTAAGGCTGCTGGAGTTCACATATCAGTCACCTGTACTAACTATTTTCTCATCATCTTTTTCATATATTCCCCTGTATGGTAAGGGAGGCAAAACTATTAATTTCCCTGGAATTCTATCTGACCTATCTTGTATCTGTTTTCCCTGTATATATTCTGACATCTCCCTGGAACTCCCAGTGCTGTATTTTCCAAAGATTTCATAATATTGAAGCCTTTTTTTATGTCTCAGGGAGAGGCAATCCTGTTAAATTTGTACAGAATTCACAATCTGTTTTATTCAAGGAATTTTTCTGAAATCCTTTCTTTATAGTCATTCCACTATTAGGGTAAATATTGCGATCAATAATAAACCTATAAATATTGGTATGCATGGAATCCCTATATATATATTGAAGAAGGAAATGTTGTTCCATCAAGAAGTATGACTGCCTTGAGTCTTCTTGCTGTCTGTGACTGTGTCAAACAGCTTAGAGACCCTGGCTCCCAACACTTTCTGATTTTTTTTCTAGTGGAGTTTTCTGTCTTCCTCCCAAGATCAGATGAAAGATAGATAGATATGGCAGATAGATAGATAGATAGATAGATAGATAGATAGATAGATAGATAGATAGATAGATACTATAGATATAAATATATAAAATACACATTTCATTATATTAGATATATTTGAGCTTTGAAGGAAGTTAGAAAATTCTTTTGGGGGCAGCTAGGTGGTGCAGTGGATAGAGCACCGGCCCTGGAGTCAGGAGTATCTGAGTTCAAATCCAGCCTCAGACACATAATAATTACCTAGCTGTGTGGCATTGGGCAAGCCACTTAACCCCATTGCCTTGCAAAAAAAAGAAATTTCTTTTGGAAAAATATATATATATATATATATATATATATATATATATACATATGTATTCATACATCACATATATATATGTATATATATATATATATAGAGAGAGAGAGAGAGAGAGAGAGAGAGAGAGAGAGAGACAGAGAGAGAGAGACAGAGAGAGAGACAGAGACAGAGAGCTCCATCTTAGACAGAGTTTTGTACATCTGGTCATCCTTTTGTTTAGGGGAGCAGGAGACCTCTTTATTGCAAAAAATAGTATTTCTTTTATCCATTTGACCTTTTTTCCTCCTCAGATTCCCAAGAGTGAGCATGATTTTTGTGTGTGTGATTTCTTCAGTGTGAAAAACTTTTGGCCCCAAAATCCCCTCCACAAATATGAAAGTGCAACTGGCCTGAAACTAATAGTCTTAGAGATTTGCTTGTAGCACTGATAGGTCAAATGATTGACCCATGATCACATCACTAGCATGTATTAGGGGCAGGACATGAACCTTATTCTAAGGTCAGTTCTTGTGTTCTACCCCCCAGACAGAGATTAGAATCTCCCTTCTGCATTAAGAAACTACCTATAACCTTTGCAACCACCCTCACCCCCATCAAAGAAATGTCAGTGAGATGTCCAAATTACCAGTAGTTTGGGTGGCTATTTTGACCATAGGACCCTTTCTTAGCAAAATGATTAGTCCCTTGTGCTTTAATCCCAACAAGATAAATGTGCAGGTGACTCAACAAAAGCTTAAGACCAGTCACTTTGGATTCATCCAAACATGAATGGAAGTTAGCCTAACAAAGTCTTAGGTAATAAATATCCCACAAACTTGCCCCCCACCATCACCTCCACTCATGCATCTCAAGGATCATTTCAGAGGAATCCTGTGGGGTGTGGAATCCCCTTGAGCCAAACCCAAACTTCAAAGGCTTTTGTTCTGGGTTTCACATGCTAAAACTTGCTCATTTCTTTCTTATGGAAAAAAAAATATTACAAGAGGGCTGCTTCAGGTACTATTCTTAGTCTTATTTTTCTCTTTCAGGATCAAGCAATTTCATACTTGACTAATTGATAGAGTGGGTCATGTGGACCTTCTAGCAACAACACCCAGAAATAGCAATGGCTCTATGTGATTGTAATACAGACACAGGTGGTAATCATCTGTGCTTAAACCTTTTTAACTCCTGCACTGAATCTTAGGGGCAACATTGGAAACAGAATATTGTTTTTAAATATCCATTGGAATTTACTCCAATAGACAAAATTTGAGAAGAAACAGTTGAGAAGATGTAGCACAATACCGTATAGAATTTGCATCTAAGAAGGGGGCTACTAGTGTCTGGACTGTCCTTGTCTGTTTGGTAGATCAAACCTAGAAAGACAGTGAACTTGTTACCTAGATGCATAAAACAGAAAAATAAAAGCTTGTCTTCCAAGAGTATGGTGGCTAACTGGTTCAGTTGGAGAGAGAACTGGAACTGGAGTCAGAAAGTTAAGTCTTTTTTCAGTCATGTTCAACTCTTGGTGACCCTATTTGGGGTTTTCTTGGCAAAAATATTAGAGTGGCTACCATTTTCTTCTCCAGTTTATTTCTCAGATGAGGAAACTGAGGCAAACAGGGTTAAGGGACTTGCTTAGGGTCAAATAGTTAGTAAATGTCTGAAACTAGATTGAAATTAAGGAAGATGAATCTTCCTGTCTTCAGCCTGGCGCTCTATTCACCGTGTCACCTAGCAACCAGAGTCAGAAAGACCGGAGTTCAAATCCATCCTCAGACACTTACTAATTGAATGACTCTAGACTAGTCACTTAATCTTTATTTGCTGAGCAGTATAATCCATGGGATCACAAAGAATCAGATACAATTTAACAAATGAACACCACCTTGGAAGGATGTTCTTTGTCATTTTTTCTGAATCTTGAAAATCATAATTTCCACAGTGGTTCTATTGAAAGACCACTGGTTCAACCCTAGAGAACAAAGTACACATTAACACCATTGTGAGATTAACAACCTTGATGGAAGCAGCTTCTTTAAGCAGTTCAGACAGCTAGGACAACTGTATTAGATTGATTATGCACAATGTTATCCCCATCCAAAGGAAGAAAAACAGCAACAACAACAACAACAAAAAACAAACCAACACACACACACACACACATACACACACCCCAAAAACCCCAACCCTTCAGAATCTGATGAATGCTTTATAAAATGATTTCTTATTTATCTCTTTCCCTTAATCCTAATTCCCCATACCGAAAATAACTAATCTGTAAACATGTTTATCAAAAATATGTATGAACAATGCTAACCTGACCATTGAAAGGGAGGATGGGAAGAGAAAGGGGGTGGAACAGGAGGGTGGACGGAAATTTTGTAACTAAAAAATATACATGTGCATATGAATGAAAATAAATTTAAAAAAAAGAAAAGAGCACTGGTTCTGAAATCAGGGAGGCTGGATTTGAATGTAGACTTTTCCTTTTTCTGCTAGGCAAATTGCTCAGCTACTTTCCTCATCATAAAATGAGGTTTTTGAACAGAAATCTTCCAGAGGTCCCTTCCAGCTCAAAATCTCTAATCAATGATCCTATTTCATGTCCTTATATCAGATGAGGTAGCATCACAAAAGTGGATTGAGTTTCAGCTTTGGAGTCAGGAAGAGCTGACTCTTAAGTTCCCACCTTTGACCCACACTAGCTTTCTGTGAGACCCTGAGCCTCCTAGGGCCCCAATACAATTCTTCAAGACTATGCCAGTTTGCCAGGTACTTCCCATATACCTAATGAAATCACATGTCCAGAATCTGCCTCAGAATCCCCCAACCTCCCATTCCCAAATAAGAACACCAAGTTCCATTTCAAGAGGAAAATGCTTATTAATACCTAGATGACCCATTGCACATTCAAGTTTTAAAGAACAAATAGCTCTAGAAGTGTCTCTGATTTAGTTATGATAAAAAAAAAACTCCTAATGTGGGAGATGAGGATCTAAATGTACCTTCATGTAAAATTTAATAGATAAATTGCGAACCACATAGAAGTTAAGTAACCTTCCCAGAATTACCTTGCAAGTGGAAGGGGCAGCATTCAAACCCACAATTTCCATACCATAAGCCCAGAATGCTAGCCACTAGGCCAAGTTGCTTAGTCCAGTTTTCAAAAGTAGTAATTGAAGCTGACTTCCCACAGAAGCCCTCTTAAGTCCACTCAATCCATGAAGACATTTTCCTGGAGCAGGATCTAAGACTATTGCTAAAGACTCAGACATCTCATGAGTGCATGTAGAGAGGAGTGAATGAGTCAGGTGAATGTGAGTCTGATTTTAAAACACTTAATTTCAGAAATATAGATCAAAATGTGGAGAAATTTATGTTGTGAAACCAAGAGTCTTGCTTATTTTGACAGGATCATAGGGATGAGGAAAATTATATCAATAAATAATAACCATGAAAAATGAAAATTTGCCTTATTGACTCTTCTTTTAGATATGACCATAAAGTCTCAAGTAAAGAGAGGAGTTAGGCCAAATAAGGAAAATATATCCCTTGACTTTGACTATGAACATGAGGACACAGAGAATATTATTATGAGAGCAAATATTTATTATGAATCTACTATGGTTCAAACATGCTCCTAAGTACTTTATAAATATTATCTCATTTGATCTTCACAAAAATTTTGGGAAGTAGATGATCCTTAGTTTAGAACTGAGAAAAACTGAAGCAGACAAAGGTTAAGTGACCTGTCCAAGGTCACAAAGTTGGTAAGCATCCAAGGTCAAATTTAAACTCAAGTCTTTTGACCCAAGCTTAACACTCTATCTACCTTGCTGCCTCTACAAAGAGCACTGAGTCTTAGGGGAGTTGGATGGCACAATGGAAAGAGCTAAGGATCTGGAGTCAGGTCTTAGAGATTTCTTAGTTATGTGTTCCTAATCCTGTTTGACATATTTTCCTCATCTACAAAATGAGCTGGAGAAGAAATGACAAACCACTCTAGTATCTTTGCCACAAAAACCCTAAGTGGAATCACAAAAGGTCAGTGGCTACTGAAACAAAAATATAATTGAGAAGTCTGTCATTGTAGGATTATGAGTCTAAGGACTATATGGAAAGGTGACCCAAGAGGTTGGACACTCAACATTCAATCACAGAAGGAGCAGAAACACCAAGAAGAAACCATTGAAGGTTTGAGACAGCCACAACCTCTCTTTCCTGCAGGAATACAAAACATAACCTCAGGGAAAAAATCCACTGAATAGAAAGGTTGTTCACAACCTACATAGTATATTCTAAAAGATTATCTCTAAGTCCAAGGTGGAAACTCAAAACATGTTTTCCACAGAAATTCTTTTAATGTTGATAAGGGTTCAAGGGCATCCATAAAAATATTTACTTGACCCAGAATGAATGAATGAATGAAGGGGTAGAGAGATGGCACAGTGGATAGAGCATTGGTCCTGGGGGCAGGAGGACCAGAGCTCAAATCGTACCTCAGACACTTGATGCTTACTAATTATGTGACCTTGGGCAAGTTACAATCCCATTACCCCACAGCGAGAAAGAGAGAGAGAGAGAGAGAGAGAGAGAGAGAGAGAGAGAGAGACATGAATGAAGCAATTATTAAGTGCTTACTACTTGCAGAGGACAGAGTTAAATAACGAGTTCAAATGGAGTAGTAAGACAGTCCCTTCTCTCCATAGTTAACATTCTAATGGAGTCTGACTATAGCCATAAGCATTCTTTTATCATATCAGTTATGTAGGAACTGCAGTCCTCGCTTGGGAAATCTGGAATATCTCTTGCCCATTGGCAACAGTGAGCAGAGAGTCCTTCAGCTTTCCCAGGGAGCACAGAGGTCATATTAATATAACTATCAGTGATGGCTCTCTTGGTAGCAGGGATAAAGAGTCAATATTATGAACTTCCTCCTACTGTCCTATCTCATTCCAGCAGTATATAGTAGAAACAGTTGGGGTGAGAAGATATCCACAAAGTACTAAAGGGAAGGAGCCCAGAAAGGAATGAGTAATATGGGGTCTTTATCAGTGGGACATGCAAGGAAAAAGCTACTGATGGAACTCCAGAACAGAATGGGTTAAGGATGGAAACATAAGTGGCTCAGTGGATAGACAGAAGATCTGTAATCAAGAAGACCTGAGCTCAAATCTGGTGATTTTGATCTCTTAACCTGTGATTGCCTTATCTATGAAAGGGGTATATTAATAGCTCCTCCTTCTCAGGGTTGTACTGGGGATTAAAAAAGATGATTAAAAAGTTCATAGTCCAGAGCCCAACACATTATAATAAATTCTATATAAAGATACTTATTATTAATCAAGAAAATGGTCTAAGACAATCCCAAAGTACCCATAATGAAAAATGTTATCCAACTTCAGAGAGTTACTTTCTTTATTTTTCTTGGTTTTTGAGTGTGTGGTATGGGTGAATGTGTGTATGTTTTCTTTTGCAACATGGCTAATAGAGAAATACATTTTGCATGACCTCACATGTATAATTGATAGCATATTGCTTGCCTTCTCAAGAAATAGGGGAGTACAAGGGAGGAGAGAATTTCAAACTCAAAATTATTTAAATGACTGTTAAAAAATATCACATGTAATTGGAAAATATTTAATGAAATAAATAAAAAACTAATTTTAAAAAGAATAAAAATTATTATGAAGATTTAGGGGTGAGATTAGACAGATAGAGTTGGAGAAAGACATTGGTGATAGATAGGGGCAAGGGCTCCTTGAGCAAAGGCACCTTTGACAATAAGAGCAACAGAGTTTTGAAATCAGTTGTGAACAAAGCTGACCGGTCTTTGGGCCCTGGGAGTAGGTCTATTCTGACTTCAGATGGGCAGTTACAATGGCATCTCTGGTGTTTGAGTGGTGAAAATTCTGACAGTGGCATTCAAAACAAGTTCTAGCTGGCTTTGTGGAAGAGAGGCAGTCCCTATATGTAGGAAGTGGACCTCTGATTTCACTGGAACTCCTTCTTCCATACTGGTCAGTACTTTTTCTGAAATTTAGACTAGCCTTAGGGAGTTACCTAGAGCCTTGATAGGCTAACTGACTTGCCCAGAGTCATACAGGCAGAATGCGTTAGGGGTGGAACTTGAACACTGAGTTTGCTGATTTGGAACCTAGATTTCTAGTTCTTCTCTATCTCTCATGTTCCTTGCTAGGCCAGATCTGTTGATCTGGGGAGCCAAGAACAGAATCAGTCACTGAAGTTGGAAACTGAGCTGTGTTGACCTGTATCCAAATGTTTGAAGGGAAAACACAAGTCATGATCTCCATTTTTCATATCAGGAATGTAATAATGCCTATTGATTTGTTTAAAAAGAAGGTGAGGTGGGGATAGAATGTTTCTCTATTAATCACTGACATGACCAGAAATTAAATCTTTAGGTTTTTTTGAGTTGTAGATCATTGTTTTATTTTATTTTAGACCTGAAAGAGTCCTTCAAGATGATCTAATTCATTAAAGAAACTGAGGCCTAGGGAGGTTAAATAACTTTTCCACAATCACCCAGAGAGTAGTAAGAAGCAAAGAAAGGATTTGAACCAAGGACACAGGATCATGAAACTAAAACTAGAAAGTCATGTCATCCAACCTCCTCAATTTACAGTTCAGAAAACTCAGGTCCAGCTGAAGTGATCTGCCTAAGGTAGATCAGGTAAGAGGGCTTTTAATCCACATCCCCTGATTCCAAATTCAGGCTTCTTTTAGATGCCCCACATTGCCCAAGTCAGCCACACCCCTTTCTTTCTCCTGCTACTCCTTAAAAAAACATAGATTTTACAGAAAAGTTTTCCCCTCTATCCCCCATTTAGTAACTGATCAGGGAGGGGATGGTCCTGTATGACCCCATTTCCTGAGATTTTAGAATGTTCCATATCCAAACATTTAGTGGTCTGCCACAAACTCCAAATTAGTAAATAAGAAAAACACTGTTCTTCCTGATGTTTGTTTGTCCCCAAGTATATAAAAACTATTGCAGTATAAAAGAATCATCCTAACTTCTTCAAAGGCTCTATCTGACAATCCCTTGTTTCCTCCCCTCTGGCCGCCTTGTTATGTCTTGTTGGATCATCTGAGAGATGTTGTTGTCTATTTGAAATCTGAAAATAACTTGTACAGCCAGCCTGTAAGATCAGCCCATAGGCTGGAAGTAAATCCAAATGAACCTTCTGAATTTATTTTCTTCTCTGTAGGGTGTAGATAATTTGAAAACAAAAATTGAGGATAGAGGGGATGGAAGAAAAAAAAATCATAGTTTGGAAACCTTCTCTCAGGTACTTAGGTCCCCAACATCCAAGTCCTGGTTCTTCTTGTTTAAGAGGAATTTGGGGAAACTACATATGAAGAATCTAGAAATACTGACTTACCTATCTGTGTGACCTTGGGCAAGCCACTTAACCCCGTTTGCCTTGCAAAAACCTAAAAAAAATACCGAGAACAAAAATAATAGCAACCCCAAGAATGGCAACATAGTAAGAGGCACCATGATAATAGTAGAGGAGATCACAGAAAATGAGACATTGCAAGAGGGAGAAGTGGTTAGTAACTGCATACTGATAGGTTTTTATCATGATTTCCCAATGAAAAAAATTAAGTCTTTAACCTCTCTGATGGTTTCCTGTGGCTAAGCCCATAGGAGCCTAATTGAGAGACTCAGGTGAACAGAAATTTGCTGTCTGTTCTTGCTGTGCAATTGTATTATTACAAACCTTTGACTTCAACACTTAGTGCAGTGAGTAAATGTTGCTATAGCATCATTATTGAGACTATCCATTTATACGTTTTTCTTCTTAATCTGAATTTATTAGATTATTTCCAGTATCAGAGAAAGAGATAACCCCATAGTGGAAAGATGATGAATTTTGTTCAATTCTTCAAGCATTCCAACTTAATTTTGTATTTCCTTGGACATTCAAAAGGAATATCCTATTCTGCTCTAACAATAACTGATGGTTATGTCATAACATATATAATTTTGTTGTTAATATTTCTACCCAACTATATGTATACCTCTGACATCAGAAAGTTTTCACCAAACCCTTGTTTACACTGGCAAATTTGAAGATTGGTAGGGCCAGGGTTGGGAAAGATAAAAATCAATTCCTCTCTCACCTCAACAAGCCTCAGACTGAATTGTTAGCCTTGTCAACTGGCATCTCTCTCCTTGGGAACCCTACCCCAAGGAGTGCTTGAGTTGGGGTCCAAATGTGAAACATCTTAGGGAGCCCCAGTGTTGGGAACATAAAGAGAAGAGGCCCTTGTGGGTCTAATGCTAAGCTCCAAAGGGTTCCTTATCACTGCATTTTCTAAAGACAACAGAAGTGGAGGAAAACTCACTTTGAGCATAGTGATCAGCTTGAGGGCTAATTATAGAGTCATGCCTTGAATTATAGAGTCAAAGGACCTAGATTCAAATCCCAAGTCTGAAGTTTAGTGTACAAAGTGTGACTTTGGGCAAGTCTTAACCTCTCTGGGTCTGTCTGTTTGGGTCTCATTTAGAAATAAAGCAAAGGGACAGGACTAGATGGCCTCTGAGGTTCCTATGGACTCTAGATATATATATAAGTGAGAGGGGTATGCTGCTAAATTAGTTCTTTAGAGGAAAAACTATTCAGGACACATTTTTAAATCTAATAAGCATTATTAACATTTTCTCCATCACTTTTTTAAGTCTAGGCCAATAGAATCAAAGTCAAATAGAAATGGGGGTCATTAATCCATGTATTAGGATCTCTATGGGTTGCTATTAACTTCAAAAGCTACATAGTAAAATTATCTATGTTCTACTGTAATTTTATTCATTTTATTAAATACTTTTATTACATACTCTCTGGTCTAGACAATTAACAAAATAATAAAGCAAGTCATAAAGGGGGACAGCTAGATGGCACAGTGGATAGAGTACCAGTGTGGGGTCAGGAGGATCTGAGTTCAAATCCAACTTCAGCCACCATTTGCTTTTTATATTATTTCTGTGTTATGGTTACAGTACATTTATTTTATATCTTCCCTACCAGACTAAAAGTTTCATGAGGGTAGGGACTATGCCTCAGCTAATTTTGTTAAATCCCTAAGTGCTCCACACAATATAAATGCTTAATAAGCGATTGATGATTGAATAATGAATTGATCAGTTACTTTATTCTTAAGCTAATTATACAGGGTGGGATCATTTTTAATCACATTTTAGTTTAATGAAAACTGTGGATAATAATTTGCCATACATCAAAGGAAAAAGGTTCTTGTCTTTTCATCAATTTCCTCCTCTTTCTGCCAATTAGACTTGGATCAGGACCAAAACCTTGGAAATTGTGCTATATTTGCCATACAAACAATAAAACCTCTAGTCCTGGCCATTTGAAGTCATCACCATTAGATAAACAAGACACATTGAATGAATAGCTAAGCCAACTCTTATAGGCTTAATTTTTTGAATTTTAATTCTGATTTAGAGTAGCTATATGGGACTTATTCCTTCCCCAACCAAGTACACTCCCTAGTAGCTTCAACTCCTATAGCATCATTGATTTAAGAGCTAGAAGAGACTCTAGAGACTGCCTCATCAACTTCCTTCCTTCCCCCCTCCCCCATTTTGTCAAGGAGCAAATGGAGGTACATAAAGGTGAAAATGTCTTGTCCAAGATCACATTGGCACTATATCTTTTCACTGAAAAGAGAAACAGGGAACATTATTAGAAGACAAATGGCTGTGCTCCTTCCTCATTTATTTAATTATTCAGTTCAGTCATGAGTCTCATGTTTCTTATCTCTCCATGACTGTCTAAATCCTTCCATTTGACTTTCTTCCCATCCATTTATTCCTACTCCCACCCTCCATCTTCAACCCCTGAACCTGATTAAACCTGCTACAATTTTATTTGAAAATATGAGAGGCAGAGACTGCTTGAAGACAGCTATAAAAAGTGAGAGAATCTTATATGCCAGTCCACATAATGCATAGGTTCACTTTAAGAGGAGAGGATAAGGTAAAATTCATAAGAACCTTCTCTAAAGAACAAAAAAAAAGCTAAAATGGGTAAGAAAGGAGAATGGAGAGAAATAATAGAAGAGTTATTTGAGGAATAGGCTGTATTTATTCATCAAAAGAGTAATAAAACTGTCTATAAAAGGAAAGTGTGTTGTGATAGAAACATCTCTGATTGGAACCCAAGGATCCAATTCGAACTTGTGCCACCAATTCACTTGTGACCTTGGACTGAGCACATTGTTCATCCATCCACACTGTTCCATTCCTGAGATCTCTTTCTTCTGGAATATTCTGTATTTCTTGTAAAATTTTATATGATTATTTTCTATTATTCAATCTGTGTTTTAGCCTGTCTTATATTTTTGTCTTAGCCTGGTCAGGTTCCGAGTTCAAATCCCAGGACAGATACTTACTAGCTATATGATTCTGGACAAGTCTTTAAACTTTTCTATATTTGCTCATCTGTAAAATGAGTATAATAATAATAATTGTACCTACCTCAAAGAGTTGTCCTTTGAAGTTGAGTGTAACAGGAGCAGCATGGCCAATTCTAGGCAAAATTGTATCAAAGACAAAGATGTATTTACCACCTTTCACTCTTTCACATAGGTCTTTCTGAATACTTTTTGGTGACTCTAAGAAGCCCTCAGGCTGTGCAGCTATGGCCTTATATTGTAATATTCGCTCCTCTTCAAAAACAAAGGACAGAAGATAGTGACAAGAAGTGATCCAGTCTTAGGAGCTCTCTGATAAAACTCATCAGCTAACTAAACTTTCGAGAGACAGAACCCAGAAAGGGACCCAGTGAGGCAGTTCTCCTACTCAAGGTAACCTGGAAAAGAGCAGAAAGGCTCTGCTCCCTGGGATCGGAGAGGCGGCCTGCCAGAGGGGTGGCCCACCAGGGCCAAAGAACTTCAGCCTCCCGGAGGCAGCCCCAGGGCGCTGGGAGTCTCAGCTCACAGCAGCAGGGGAGTTTCCTGAGCTGCACCCCAGGGAGCACCAGCACAAAGTGGGGGAACAGCAGGAGACCTCTGCCAGTACTTGGAGCCCAGCACTCAGGGCACACAGCAAGCAGCTTGGTCTTTCTGCAGCCCAGAGCCAGAAACAGAAGCAGGCAGAGCTGGTAAGCAGGAGCCTCCAGGGCATGAGCCCATTGAGCTGAGGGAGGGGAGTGAAGAGAAACTGCAAGCTTGGTCCTCCGCCCCTGGAACAGGACTCTGCAGCTCTGACCACATTCAGATCCTGATCCCAGTCTAGGCCCCCTATAGAACAGCAGCGCCCCCCCCCCCACCTCAGCCCTGTGGCAGAAGGGGGTGCTTATGGTCATTCACAGACCAGGAGGGAGGACAGAGCCTCACACACTGAGACCCTTGTCCCAAAAGCTCAAGAAACACCCCAAAACCAGGCCCAGGCTGGGAAAATGAGCAAGCAGAGAAACAAAAGGAAGACTATTGAGAAATATTTTGCAAATGAGCCTAAGAAGGATCAAAATACTCAGTCTGAAGATGAGGAAGCACAAGCTCCTGCATCTAAAGACTCCAAGAAAAACAGAAATTGGGCTCAGGCTATGAAAGAGCTCAAAAAAGACTTTGAAAATCAAATGAGGGAGTTGGAAGAAAAACTGGGAAAAGAAAGGAGAGAGATGCAGGAAAAACACAAAAATGAAGCCAGCAGCTTAGTCAAGGAAATCCAAAAAAATGCTGAAGAAAATAGCATGCTAAAAACCAGCTTAGGTCAAATGGATAAAACAGTTCAAAAAGTTATTGAAGAGAAAAATGCTTTAAAAAGCAAAATTGGCCAGATGGAAAAAGAGATAAGAAAACTCTCTGAGGAGAACAAATCCTTCAGACAAATTAATAGAATTCAGGGAGATTGATGAATTTAACAGAAATCAGGAATCAATACTTCAAAACAAAAAAAAATGAAAAATTAGAAGAAAATGTGAAATATCTCATTGAAAAAACAACTGATATGGAAAACAGACTTAAAGATAATTTAAAAATTATTGGAATACCTGAAAGTCATGATCAGGAAAAGAGCCTTGACATCATTTTCAAAGAATTACTACAGGAAAATTGCCCTGATATTCTAGAAGCAGAGGGCAAAATAGAAATGGAGAGAATCCACCGATCCCCCCGAGAAAGAGATCACAAAAAAACCAACCCCTAGGAATATTATAGCCAAGTTCCAGAACTCCCAAGTCAAAGAGAAAATATTACAAGCAGCCAGAAGGACACAGTTCAAATATCGTGGAACTGCAGTCAGGATCACACAGGACATAGCAGCAACTACATTGGAAGCTTGCAGGGCTTGGAATACAATATACAGGAAGGCAAAAGAGCTTAGAATGCAGCCAAGAATGAACTACCCAGCAAGACTGAATGTCCTCTTCCAGGGAAAAGGATGGATTTTCAATGAACCAGGGAATTTCAAATGTTCCTTTTGGAATGGCCAGAGCTGAAAAGAAGGTTTGATCTTCAGATACAGGACTCAGGTGAAGCATGGAGATTGGAGGAGAGGGAGGAAATATGAGGGACTTAATGAGGATGAACTGCATGTATTCCTGCATAGAAAAATGACACTGATAATACTCATATGAACCTTCTCAGTTAATAGAGCAGGTAGAGAGAGCTTTTATAGTTGAAGCACAGGAGAAAGCTGAATTCAAAGATAAAATATGGTGTAAAAATGGAGTCAATAGAAAAAAAGGGAAATGGAATGGGAGAAAGAAAAAGGAGAGGGGGAATAGTCCAAGATATTTCACATAAGATTTTTTTTTTATTACAATGAGCTATTGCAATGATTCAGAAGGGGGGAGGCAAGGGGGAATGAGGGAACCTTTGCTCTCATCAGAGATGGCTAGGAGAGGAAACAGCATATATACTCAATGGGGTATAGACATCTGGAGTAAGAAGGAGGGGGGAGCAGGGGGAAGGGGTGGGGATGTGAATAAAGGAGGAGAGGATGGACCATGGGGGGAGAGTGGTCAGATATAAAACATTTTCTTTTTTACTTCTTGTAAGGGGCTGGGATTGGAAGGCCTGCCCAGGACCATAGGGCCAGGTGAATTCTGGGCCTAAGGGGTAGTAGGGGGGCTCAGGGCTTCTTGGCCCCAGGACCAGGGATCTGTCTGCTGTGCCACTCAGCAACCCTACAGTAAAGTCAGAGTGAAAGGAGAGAGAAAATATAGTACATGGTAGTGGAGAAATAAGAAAGGAGGGAGTTGCGATCAGCAATGGCAACATTGGAAAAATATGGAAGTAACTTTTGTGATGGACTTATCATAAAGAATGAGATCCACCCATGACAGAGTTGTTGGTGTTGGAACAAAGACTCAAGCACATTTTTTGTTATTATTATTTGGGGAAGGATGCAGGGCAAGTGGGGCTGGATGGGCTGCCTGGGGCCACATAGCAGGGTGATCTTTGGGTGTCTGGGGCCAGATTTGGACCCAGGTTCTCCTGGCTCAAGGGCCAATGCTCTGTCTGCCACCCCTACTATTATTACTATTTTATTTTATTTTATTTTATTTTATTTTATTTTATTTTAGGTCTTTTTTTTTTCTTCTTCTTTTTGGTTTTTGCAGGGCAGTGGGGATCAGGTGGCTTGCATGTCACACGGCTGGGTGATTGTTGGGTTTACGAGGCTGGATATGGGCTCCAGTGCTCATGGCTCCAGGGCTGGTGCTTCGTCCATTGTGCCACCTGGCCATACCTACAATTATTACTATCACTTTTATTTTTAATTTTAATTTTTTTCTTTCCCCTTTACTTTTTCTGCCCAAGCAAGTCTATCTATATTCATGGGGGAGGAGGGGTATTTTGTTTACTTGTAAACAAGAATATTTTATTAATGTAAAAAAATTTTGTACAAAATGAGAATAAAAAATAAATTCAAAAAAAAAACAACGAAGGACAAACATCATCATCATCATCATCATCATCACCATCATCCCAATACTCCAAGCCCTAGACTCTCTTTCCTCTTCAAATTTTCTTCTTCCCTGTCTCATTTCCCAAGGTTGTGCAGGCTGTTATCACACATTGTATGAGATTCCTAAGCACTTAGCCTCTCAGTTTTTTCAACTGTAAAGTAACAAAAAAGTCTTCAGTTTTTTGATACATAGTAGGAACTTTATTAAAAAATGAATTGAATTTTTGAATTGTCATAGATCTTGAGATGGAGTTGGTGCTGTTTTCAAATTTTATTTATTTTCATCTGTATCACATGCTTATTTTTAAGTTACAAAATTTCCTTCCACCCTCCCTTCCCAACCTCCTCCCCTCAGCAACAGTCAGGTTAGCATTGTACACACATATTTTGATAAACATGTTTACAAATTAGTAATTTTCAGAATGAGGAATTAGGATAAAGGGAAAGAGATACATGAGATAATTTCTCTTGACTTCATCAAATTCTGAAGGGTTGGGTTTTTGTGTGCATGTGTTTTGTTTTGTTTTTCTTCCTCTGAGTGGGGATAATATAGTTCATAGCCAGTCAAATATGTTGTCCTAGCTCTCTGGACTGCTGAGAGGAGCTGCTTCCATCAAGGTTGTTCATCTCACAATGTTGTTGATGTGTTCTACTCCCTTCACTCAGCATCAGACCCCATAAGTCATTCCATGCTTCTCTAGAATCCTACCATTTATGGTTTCTTACAGAACAATAATATTCCATAGTATTCATGTATCATAATTTGCTTAACCACTCCCCAATTGATGGGCATCCCCTCAATTTCTAAATTTTTTGCCACTACAAGAAGAACTGCTATGAATATTTTGGAACATGTAGGACTTTTCCTATTTTTTAAAATTTCTTCTGGATATAGTCCTGGAATTGGAATTGCTGGGTCAAAGGGTATGAACAGTTCTATTGCTCTTTGGGCATAGTACCATATTGCTCTCCAGAATAAAAATCTTCTTTACTGACTTTCTCACAGAGGCTTTATCAGGACCAAATGAGCAAACGACTTTGTAAAAGCTCAAAGTTTTTATCTAAATTTCTGTTATTTTTAATAGTATTATTTTTTTTACAGAGTGGTACTGACTAGGTAGTGCAGTGAACATAATACCAGCCTGGAGTCAGAAGAATCTGAGTTTGAATCTATTCTCACATATGTACTAGCTGTGTGACTCTGGGCAAATCACTTACTGACCTCAATTTCCTCAACTGTTAAATGAACTGGAGAAGGAAATGGCAAATCACTCCAATATCTTTGGCAAAAAACTCCATACAGGGCCACTAAGTAGTGGGCATGAATGAATGACCAAACAACAATGTTTTAGCTAACCAATTTGTTATCTTTTCCAGGTAATAATGCCTTTACATAGCTAAAATGCATAAAAAGCACAACTATTAGGAATTTCAGGGACTTTGATAAAAAAGGCCATAAAGGATACTTTTTTGGGGTAGAAGATACAAAAGAGGGAATCATTCCTTAGCTAACATATAAAGTGTGTATATGTATGTGTGTGTGTGTTGTCCATATAGTTGTATGTGTGTCCACAAGTGTTTCTCTAAATACAATTCACAGTGAAGTTACCCAATCTTACCCAACTTTCTCCAAGGAAAACTTTTGATTCCTGACTACAGGGGAGTAGAAAATTGGGACTGTAAGGCTATCCCTCTCTCTGATCTTCTTAGAGAGAAGGTACTATACTAGAATTACCTCTATCTGTCTCCACCCTAAATAATGTAGGGAAAATTATTTTTAGGTTTAAGATGTGCTCATAATCATTATTCTTTAGGAAGGAGTGCACCAAATTATATCCAAAGACTGGACTCCTTTCCTACTTAAAACTAACTAAACAAAGACCATTACAAATATTTTATAAGCAAATAAAACCATTTATCCAAGCCAATAACAAACAGAACTCAAAGAATTTTTACAGATTAGAATAGATTCTTTAATACAGAAAGAGAATGAGCTCTCTCTTTGGGAGTATAAAATCTATGTTCAATCTAGAGAACAAATCCCTCTACCTTCTACAGAATGTCTTTCCCTTAATTCTACTTCTTTGTGTTTTTAAATTATTTCCTATTTATCTTGTATGTAGCTTGCTTTGTATATATTTATTTGTATATTGTCTCTTCCATTAGACTGTAAACTCATTTTACTTTTCTGTATCCTCCAATACTTAGCACAGTGTCTAGAATGTTATAAATGCTTAGAATATATTTATTGACTGATCCTTAGATTCATCCATGCAGTAAATACCCAAAGCCTCTATTGCAACAGGTTAGAAATAGGGATATGCTTGTTCCAGCTCTTTTTTATGTTGATTTTTTCCCCCAAAGACTCTCTCTCTCAGGGTCTCTCATCCAAAAAAGACATCCTGGTACTTCATGTATATTCTCTTGACAGATGAAACTAGAAAATTTATTTTCCCAAGTGTTCTTTAATTCTTTCCTCTAAAGCTGAGCATTGAGCAATAATTTCCCCATCAGTCAGGAGTATCATTAAAAAACCCAGGCTTGGACCCTGGGATATACTGACAGTTTCAAAATATATATATTAACTATACATTACTTGCTCCTAAAGTCAACCCCTATTGTTGGCCTGGTTCAGTGAAATAAAGTGAGCTCTGAAGTCCGAGGCACTGACTTCCAATTCCATTATTTGATTCTTATTAGCTAAATGATATTGGATAAGTCCCATTATGTCTCTGGGCATCAGATTCTTCAACTGGAAAATAAAGGGGTTAGTGTAATGGATCTCTAAAGTCCTTTCTAGCTTTAAATATAAAGCTCTTCTTATGCAAATAAATCTCAAACTAATCAATCAACAAAAGATGGAATAGTACCCCTCCTGCCAAATCTTTGTTGAGTAAATTTTGGATGAGCTATAAAAAAAGATTCTTTATCTTCAGCAAAGCTAACATTTCTAGAGGCAAAGAGGAGGAATGGATTGGGATTTAGAAGACCTGTATTCCTTCTCTTGTCCTTCTCACATCTGGCTAAGTTTCATGGACTTCATTCTTTATTTATTTTTATGGATCTCAGTGTCCTGATAAGTAAAATGGTCACAGTGTGCCTTGTCCTCTTCTCTGCCTTGTGGGTCATAAAAGAACAAAAATTAAACTCTGGGGAAAAGGAGACTAGATTAGATGATCCATAAAGTCTCTTTACAATATTCTTTGACCCTTTGGAAACCTCATAAGAGAAACTCAAAGTTTCCCCACTGTATATATGATCACTATCTTCTTTCTGGGAAAAAGTTTGTGGAAAACTGAAGGAAATGCCATACAAGAGTGAGCTGAGATTTTTGAGGTTCACTAATACCTCACTGGTCAGTAAATCCTCTTGTAATTATGACCAAATTCTCCTAAGCATTCTTAAAAATATTGCTTGACTTGGGGCTTGGATCAACACTTCTAGTAACTTCAGAAATCTCACCAAAAGGAACCTGACAATTGAATGCTGGCCCAGGGCAAGGTAAGCAGGACATGCTGTCCTTCACACCCTGAGCAGAGGCTGAAGCCACATTTGACCAAACAGGTTGCTGGCTGTGCTTCCCATGGTCTCTGGGTTCTGGGAATGAGCCCAAGTGATTCAAAATTTCAACTTCTGTGGAATGGCAGCCATTCTGACCCAGAGCAAAGAGGCTGATAGTGAGTACACATATGGGACAACCAAGAAAGGTCAGTTTATAAATATTTATTAAGTGCCTACAATATGATCAACAAAATTTGAGGACTAGGAATTCAAAAAAAGGCAAAAGAGTCCTTGTCATCAAGTCATCAAGGAACATACAATTTAATGGAGGAAACAATATGCAAACAAACAAACATATATATATATATATATATATATATATATATATATATATATATATATAAAACAAGCTACAAAAAGGAGAAACAGGACATAATTAAAAGAGGAAAGACAAGGAATTAAGAGGAGTTTGGGAAGGTTTCCTGTTGAAGATGGAAATTTAGATGGGATTTAAAGGAAGCCAAAGAGGTCAGCAGAAGAGGGAGAGCATTATAGGGATGGGAGACTGCCAGACAGAATGCCTGTGTAGGTACACTGGAGCAGAAGGCTCTGTTTTGAATATGGATTAATCAATGTCTTACCAATAAATATACTAGAATCACACTGACAAAAGTCCTGTTCTTCTAGTAATCTAGCCCTGTTGTTAAAAGGCCATTATGGAGTAATAATCTAGGACAATAAGTATCTATACTTGCAAACTATGGCATAACCACTAGTATTCTATATTCCTGAAAATATTTTCTAAATGCTCAAGTTCTTGTATTTTCTGGACCTTCTTGATAGATTCTTTTGATTTTTTCATTTAATTAGAAATTGAATATCTTGGCAGTACAACTTTCTAGTAATGAACAATGAATTTTCTTTCATTTCTAACTATGGAAGGCTTCAATTCTGTTAACCATAAGGCATAGTGTTTAAATTGTAATCTGTTAGTTATTCTTTTGGGATCTGATATCAAAAACTATTGTACACAATTGTGAAAATAATTGCCCTCAACTTTAGTAAATATATTTAACAAATAAATGTAATTTCCTCCATGTGTTTTAGGGTTTCAGAGTAGCTTGGCATCAAAACACAAAATGTAAGACTTCAAAAGTTCTGTGATTACATCTGTATGGGTGATCTTTCCAACAAGACAGCTCAAAATCTCTCCACACTTGAACCGACAGTTTTCTGAATTGCTATGGTCAAAAAATATCATCACCTGGTGGTCACACCATTAACAAGATTCTTTGTACTTAGCAAGGCTCATGCCTAAACAAAAGACACACGGTCTGTACTTGACTTATACCTAAACACTTGCCAAATAGGTAAGGCCTGCCAAAGCTTGTGCTCTGCGATTTCATCTTTTGAGAGTTGTGACGTTTAAAAAAGTTTGGAAAACATAATTTCTGGGTAAATTGTCATTGCTAACATTTTAATAAGAATTCAAGTAACACTCTCAAATGCCAAAAGTCAATAATGGTAGTGGACTCATGGCTTATATGCCCTTGAAAGAGGCATGTTGCTGAAGATGGCAATCAACTCTGATTAATTAATAGTTAATGAGAGAATGAATATAATGATAAGGACCTGAGAATATCACATCACTCTTGGACAAAGAGACTATCATTATACCCAGAGCACCCCCAACTTTGAGCAATCTAGACCAAGGACCTACCTTTATTCAAGCATGATTGAGTGAATTTCACCCTAGATTAGAGATTTCTTGTACATTTGGGTAGAGGCTAATAGAGAAGTTCAGAGACTGAGTTTTTATGAGAACTTAAGAAAAAGGGGAAACTCTGGATTCCTTCACCCCCAATCACTGATTATTAATAATCATTTCTCACAGAACCAAGTGTCACCTGTATGCTAGGATGAAACATTTGGATTACAAATTTAGTGGAGGATGCTTGATGCTGTAAAGGAAGTCTATTATGGGAAGAAAGTGTACAGTTCTGAGGAAATTAGGACCAAAGACTCATACAGAAAGAAATCTTAAAGTTTAGCTAATTCAACCCCCTCATCTTGCAGAGGAGAAAACTGAAATACAGAGAAAGTGAAGTATTTGCCCAAAGTCATGCAGCTAGATGAATATATTGTGGAAGATGAATCAATATCATTTAAGCTTTGCTGCCAGGTTTTAAGGACTATCAGTTTTCACAAACAGAGACTATATGGATAGAAACTTCATTTGAATAGGCTATACTAGATCAAACACTACCATGACCAGTATAAACTCTTTCAGATATTCTTTTTCTTTCTTGACTTCATGATTGAGACCTAAACATAAGATTTTTAATCTTCTCTGATATCATGGATTTTTTGGTAATCTGGGAAAACCTTACAGACTTTCTTAAAATCATATTTGTTCCCTCTATTCATAACTGAAGTTAATGTACAATTTCAGTTAGAAGTTACTAAAAGTAAAGATGTAACATTTTTTCCTATTCAAGTTCACAAACCTCCATGCAAACTATCCTTAGATCAATGGGTTCATAGACTCCTATTTTACAAAATCTTTCAAATCCCTGAATTTTCTATCATGCCAAGAAGCTTCCTCTTCATCACTACCACTTTTCTTCAGACTTGACAGGATTAAAATTAGACCATGCTCATGCTTTTCTCCAGACAATTAATGACCAAGGACTCTCAAAAGGGTGTATGACAGCCTTGTTTGGTGATTAATAAGCTATAGAGAATAAAAAGAGAAGTCAAAGGTAAAGACAAAATCGTGTCAGTCAGGGGATTTGAAAGAATGATGACAATAATAACAGAAGATAGTAAATGCAAAAAAACCCCAGTCATTTCCCCAAAAAACTTAAATGCAATCTGAGATAAACACTAATCTAATTCTAATCTCAGCTGCTCACAGCAATCTCTAGTTTTGTCCTGATTGATTCTCTCTTATACTCCGCACAGCAACTGTTCTAAATATTCTACTATTTTTTCAAACCTTCAATACTATTTATTCTACTCTGCTATTTATCAACTATGTCCTGTCTCCTATATGAAAACCAAGACCATCTAAAATGGGCTCTATCTTCTCTCCTACTTTACACCCCCCAAATCCACCCACATTTTCTTTACTTTTTGTCAATCACATGTAAAAAAATTAACATCTGTTTTTTTTAATTTTGAGTTTCAGATTCTATGCTTCCTTCCCTCCTCCTCCCACTCCTTGAGAAAGTAAGTCATTTTGTATATATTATGCATATGAAATCATACAAAGCAAATTTCCATACTAGCCATAGAGTAAAAGAAAACAGACAAAAAAGAAGAATTTTTTTTAAGTTTTTAGAAGTATGTTTTGATTTGCATTCAAATTGTATCAGTTCTTTCTTTGGAAATGGATAACATTTTTCATTTTACAGTCCTTCAGAATTGTCTTGTATTACTGTTTTGCTTAGAATAGTTCTTCATTTACAGTTGATCATTGTATAAGATTTCTGTTAATGTGTACAATGTTCTCTTGGTTCTGCTCACTTCACTTTGTAGCAATTCAAGGAAGTTTTTCTAGGTTTTTCTGTCTGTTATTTCTTATCTGTCTTATTTCTGTCTATTTTTGTCATTCTTTCTGTCTGTATTTCATCACAATCATTTGCCACAAGTTATCCAGCCATTCCCCAATTAATGGGCATCCCTTTGATTTCCAATTCTTTGCTACAACAATAAATTATTTTTATGCATTTGTTTGTTTTCTTTTCTTTTTTCTTTGATTTCTTTGGGATATAGATCTATACAGTGTTTATATATTGTTTTATAGTCTTTGGGGCATAAATTGATTTCCAGAATGATGGAAAGCATTAGTGTCACAATTTTTTCATATCCTTTTCAAAATTAGTCATTTTCTTTTTCTGTCATATTAGCCAATTTGATAAATGTGAGATAGTACTTTAGAACATTTTTAATATGACTATGGTTAACTTTAATATATTTGTCTGAAATCCTTTGATCATTTGTCAATTGAAGAATGACTCATATTTTTAAAATTTTGACTCACTTCTCTATTATAGCTAAAAAATGAGGTCTTTATTAGATAAACTTACTATAAAAAGTGCTTGCCAGTTTATTTTTTCCTTCTAATTTTGACTACATTGGTTTTGCTTGTGCAAAATCTTTTTAATTTAAAATAATAAAAATTATCCATTTTACATCTCATAATGCTTGTTTGGTCACAAGTTTGGTCACAAACTTCTCCCTTAACTATAGATCTGATAGGTAAAATTTTCCACACTACCCTAGTTTGCTTATGATATTACTCTCTATCTAAATGATATACCCAGTTTGACCTTATATTGCTATACAATATAAGAGATGTTGGTTTATACCTCATTTCTGATGATCTGCTTTCTAGTTATCACAGCAATTTTTGTCAAATGGTGAATTCTCACCACCAACGTCTGGATCTTTGGATTAACTAGATGATCATGCTCATTTACTATCATTCATTATATACTTAATCTATTCTACTGATCCACTTCTCTATTTATTAGCCAGTTCAGATTGTTTTAATGATTAGCATTTTGTAACAAAATTTGAAATCTGACAGCTAGACCACCTTCCTTCACCTTTTTATTTATTTCCTTGATATTCTTGACCTTTTTTTCTTTTATATGAATTTTAAAATTATTTTTAGTTGTATGAAATCACTTTTCAGTACTTTTATAGGGGATTGAATAAATAAATTAATTTAGGTAGAATTGTCATTTTTATTATATTGGCTTAGCCCACCCATAGCAATTAATATTTCTCCAAATGTCTAGATATAAATTTATTTGTTTGGAAAGCATTTTGTACTTTTGTTCATATAATTCTTGGATTTATCTTGGCAGTTAGACTTTTATATGGTTTATATTGATTGTAGCTATTTTAAATGGAATTTCTCTATTTCTGCCTGATGAACTTTGTTGGTAATAGATAGGAAATATGATAACTTATGTGAGTTTATTTTACATCCAGCAACTTAGCTGCAGTTGTTAATTATTTCAACTCATTTTTTTGGTTTATTCTCTAGGATTCCATATCATCTACTAAATGTGATAGTTTTGCTTTCTACTCCTTTATATCTTTACTAAGTCTCTCTTCTTTGGACCTAATCTCTGAGAAACTGATAATTCTTCTTCACAAGGCCAAATCCAACTACTTCCATTCTTGAACCCAGAACTTTCCCTTTTCTCTCAAAGCTAATCCCTTTAATCATATTCTCTTTTCTGTCTGTCATCCTCAACCATTTATAGTCATATCTTTTTATGTTTCATTGATGCCTTTTTTCATGTTTCATTGATGTCATTTGTCAATTATCTCATGACCAAGATCTTTCTTTTAAAAAGTAGTTACTCAAAACAAACTGAACATTGATTATGTCTGCTTTGTACACCTCATCCAATACTTCCACATCTCTCTGCTGAGAGGAGAATAGGGTAGAGTATACATCATGAGTCCTTTGGGTTTAAGATTAGTCATTTCATTAATCTGAGTCCTGATAGTTTTTAGAGTTGTTTTCATTTACAGTGTAGTGATCAATGTATGTATTATTTTCTTGGTTCTCTTGGTCCCTACCAAGTTTCTCTTAATTTTTTTATAGAATCACCTATTACAATACAATATTTTTACCACATTCATAAACTAAAATTTCTTCATTCACTTTTCAATCAATGGGCATCCATTTTGTTAACAAATTTCTTTTGTTTTTGTTTGGACAGTAGTGGGGTACTATAACTACAAAAAGCATTGTTCTAAATGTTTTTATGCATTTGGCATTTTTCTCTCTGACTTCCAGTCATACATATCCAACTGTGATATTAGCTGAATTAAAAAGGTATTAACAGTTTATATTATTTTATAGCATAGTTCCAAGTTCTTTTTTAAGATGGTTGACCAATTGACCTATCTATAACAGTGAATTAGTGTATATATATTATATATATATATAAATATATATATATATTCCCATGGTTTCTCTAATATTGACTGTTTTCATCTTTGATATCTTTGCCATTTAGAAGATTAATTTGAACCTCAAAGAAACTTTAATTTGTGTTTCCTTTCTAAATGAGTTGGTTATTTTTTTAAAGGGGATATTATTTAGTTTTAATTTCTTCTTTCAAATATATTTTCTAGGCTTCACACACTAATTTCTCAAACAATCTCAACTCACAGGACCACTGATCATAACACTCTCCTGAACCTATTCAAAGAATACCAGGTATGTCTAATTACAAAATCTGGTGTTCTTTTCTCAACACCAAATCATCTCTCTTTCAAAAGTTGACCTTTCTGGATTTTTTTTTTGTATTTTCTACATTAGAATCAACCAATGGATTCATAGGCAAAGGAGTAGTTTGGCTGTACCTCTAAAGAAAACCTCCTAATGAGCATCCTAATGAGTACAAATTTCCTATGTTGCCAAAGTTAAATATACTTAGAAAGAATCAATATGTCCCTCAGAAATGATGTCCAGGAATAAAAGATTTTTTTGTCTTGAGTACCAAAATAGACTGATATATTTTCACAGCAAGTGGGCAGAAATTGAAAGCTGGAAAATGTATTAAATAATTCTTTTTTAATATGTACCTTGTATAAAGTTAAATATAAGTTAAATATATACATATTGTCTCCTCCCAAAACATACATATGTGTATGTATATATATATATATATATATATATATATATACATATATATGATATATTTATCCTTTTGGAGCTCTTCCATGCTAATCACAGTGGCTGGCATGTAACAAGTGATTAATAAATGTTTGTTGATTGATTGATCATTTATTCACTTATTAGTGAAAAAGTCATTTATTTCTAAGACTCCCTTGTCTCTTTTAAGACTCAACAATTTTTTTCTGATCTTCCCAGTTACTAGTATTTTCCCTGAAAATTATCTTGTAATAATTCAGAAATCTATCTATAGATTTTTATTAGGGCAAACCAGCATATATGCTCTTCAATTCAAGACACAATCTCATATCATCCAAGAAGAAACCATCCCCCCCCCCCCAAATTCTGGTAGTTTTATATACCTATATATCCATGCATATTTATATATGCATGTTGTCCTGTCTGATAAATTTTAAGCTTGTTTAAAGTAAGAGCCTTTGTAAATTGCATAGCAATAACCAATCTTTAGAGATATTTAATATAACCATATTTACTGATTGAGTGAAAAAATAAATGAACATAGGAATCTAGAACAATTTTTTTCATTCAAATTTATTTCTGTGACTAAATTGCAACTTAGGACTCAGAATTGAAAGGTCAATGATACTCCTACCCTCAGAGAGTCAGAATCTTCCAGGATCATTTTAGTTTCCAAATTCTTGCCATGAAGGGTTGAATCTGAGATATCACTATTGACGTTCTAACCATGACTTCTGTCTTCATAGTATAACCCTTGCTCCTTGGTTCCTCTAATTCAACATTCCATTTATAGAATTTTTAATTTACAAAACAGATTTTTTTATTCCTTCAACAAAAAGATATGCTCTATATATTAACTATAGGTATATTTTTTAATCTGTTAATCTTATCACCAAGAAATTTTCATAGGGAAAATATATATTTTTAAAATAATTCCTTTATAGAAAACAACATATAATGTTCTACCTCTGTTGCATATTGGCTTTGAGATCAATATATTTAATCTTTCATTTGTCAGAAGTCAGTCCTAAAGACTATATTTAGTATGTAAACACACATATATACCTTAGAGACAAGCTGTCAATCTCCATCAGTGGAGGCAACTTCTATACCCTAAGTTCCATATCCTGATGACAATCACAAGTCTGGAACAAATATATATACATGTGTATATGCATCTGAATCTAAATATGTGTATGTACACACATACACACACACACTATATATATATATATATATATATAATATATATATTCATATATATTTACACAGAATATTAACTCACCAACTCCTCACAAATGAAATTCCTAGAAGGAACAAGAATTTATAAGTAGCTGAGAATTAGGGGATATAAAGTTCTCTCTCTCTAGTTGATTGAGAACTAATTGTTTTCAAATAAATTTCCTACAACAAATTTTCCATTTAGTCTGAAAGCTGATTGGGTTTTGAGAAATTCATTTGAATTCTCTAATATTCAGAAATCAGAAGGAAACTCTACTTGAGGACATCAGTAAAAATCTGGTTGAGATTAGAGATTTTAGTGTTTGAAGATAAGAGTATATGACAAAATAACTCTGAAATCCTTGTCCCTATAGATTAAAAGAACTTTCTTATGAAATTACTTACATTTCCAAGAACATATACCTGGAAATACTTTGCTTATATGATGTAAAATATTTATAATTTGAAAGAATAGTTTATTTTCTTTCTCCAGTGATCTAAAAATTAAAATTGAGATGTCTTAATAGCTCCACCTTGTGGAAATTGAAAGCCTGGGTAGCAGTCTTTCAAAGCTCATCCATACATAGCCCTGTTTCCCAATCCACACTGCTTCTCAACATTCAGATTTTTGAGGCAACTTTTTATTTGCATTCATCCATCAATCGTACTTTGACTTTCATCTTGTTTCTTTGATTATTGAAAAAGTGGTGCCGGTAAAACAAAAGAGCCCACCCAAATCCAAAACTTTACCTGGTGATTACCAGTTTCCTCAGTCAAAGACAGGGAATCAATTCACAAGAAACAAAGATTCCCTGCTTCAAAAAATGACATAGCAAAATCGTTTCTATTCTCCTCCTCCTGTATAATATACAGGAGGAATAAGTTGTTTATGGAAGGAACAGTTAAATACTTCTTTTCTTCTTCTGTGGCCCTTCTCTCAGCAGGTACCCTTGAGAAGCATTGCAATAAGATATTTAAATATCCCTTGAATAAAGAAACAAGCACTAGAAGAAGTTCTCCCCTGAATGCCATAATTTGGATTATTTACAAATGATAGAGATCTGAGAGTAAAGATAGTTTCTTTAGGGAATCTGCTTCAGAGTCAGAAATATATATGCCCAACTAACCAATGAGTTACTATTAATTTACCTGCTTGGAGATTAACCTATAGTTAATATATGGAGAATATTCCTTCCAGGAATCTTGGGATCATGGGTGTATATATATATATATATATATATATATATATATACATATATATATATATGTATGTATGTATGTATATAATGACTCAGTAGCAATACTCCCCTCAATGGGGATGTTCCCTTCAAAGGAAATTCCCATGGGAATATTCCTCACCCAAAGGAAGGTTCATTGTGAATATTAATCCTTAGATATGCCCCACACTCAGTTCACCCTCTCTGAAAGCCTAGACTTAGGACTTGAATTTAGCACATAGGTTTCTGAGATCAGCACAACTAATATCTTTTGAAAGTGTCCAGTGCTTAATTGATGTTGTTTAAAGCTAGGAGGAATTTTAAAGATTATCTAGTTCAATGGCCTAAACTTCATGCATGAGGAAATTGGGACCCATGAAGGGAAGGAAGTTGCCAAGGTTACCCTGATAAATCCAAACACATTGTCTGAGATCAAATCCAGGACCCTTTCCACTGCATCACCCTATCCCCTCTTCAAAGAAAAAATATTTAGGAATGAAAAGAGAGCAGAGGAATGAAAAGGTAGAAAAATCAAAGGAAGAAGTAGAAAGAAGACTTTAGTTTCACACAGATTCTTCACTTGGAGTCATTGAATATATTATATAGCAACCACAAACTTGAATGGGAAAAAATACATCTTACTTTTCACTCACCTTTAACTGAAATCAAGCATGCCCCTCAATTATAAATGTAGGTGACAAACCTTGTTCTGAGAAGAGGCTCATAAGCTTCACCAGAATACCCATGAGACCCATGGCACAAAAAAGATTAAGAACTCCTGCTCTAAAAGAAGTATGACCAGAGGATCTCCTTCTGTCTTCTCCCATAGAGTGATTAGAGGTCATCTAAAAATGTCTTTAAGAGGCAGAGTCAAGATAATGGAGTAAAGTCAGGAATTCACCTGAACTCTCACCCAAACCCTCCAAATTAAATTATGACTCTAAACAATTTATAGAGTGGAAGAATCCACAAAAGGATAGAGTGAAACAATTGTCCAGTCCAAGACAACTTAGGTCAGCAGAAAAGGTCTGTTGCATCAGGGTGAGAGACCAGAGCCCAGCAAACCAGAAGCAGACCTCGGGGTAATTGAATCGGTGGCAGCAGGAGTCCACAGATAGTAGACTCTCCCTCTCCCTCTCAGTCCACACATAGTAAGGGGATTGGAAAATGGATCAAAAGGAGATTTACAGGGGGTCCATGGATGGAACCAGAGATAAGACTCTTGGATCTGAGTTGCAGTCCAGTACAAGGAGGAGCACTAAACAGAGCTTGGGGCAGCAGGGAACCTGATCACAGTTCCAGGGTTGAAAAGAGTACTCAGGTTTGTTCACAAACCAGTGCACAGTACAGTACAGTAGTAAATACACCTCTCCTTAGAACACCTTGGAAGAGCCAAAAATTTGAAAACTTGGAAATTACCTCCAAAAACAACTGCACCAAAAAATTGAGGCTTGGGACAGTACTCCTTCTACTTAGAAAATAAAGCCCACTTTAGCATAGAGTTGAAAGTCATGAAATAGGCTGGAGTACAGTGACTAGGAAGATCAAAACACACAGAAGAAGTAAACACACAGAAGTCAAAAACCCTATATCCAAAGCCTCACAGAAAATATGAATTAGTCTCAGGCCATGAAAAAACTTCAAAAAAGTAGTTTGAAAATCAAGTAAGAGAGGTAAAGGAAAATTTGGGAAGAAAAATGAAAGTGATGCATGAAAATCATGAAAAATATATCAACAATTTGGTAGAGCAGACACAAAAATACTGTGGAAAATAACACCTTCAAAAATAGAATAGAGGTACAAAAATCCAATTAAGAGAAGAATGCCTTGAAAAGCAGAATAGGTCAAATGAAAAAGGAAGTTCAAAAGCTCATTGAAGAAAATAATTATTTAAAAGTTAAAACTGAGCAAGTGAAAATGAATGATTTCAGGAGACCCAAAAAACAATCAACAAAATAAAAAAGAATGAAAAAATAGAAGACAATGTAAACTAACTCATTAGAAAAACAATTAACCTATTTGGGTTAAATAGATTCAGGAAAGATAATTTAAGAATTATTGTAATACTTGAAAGTCATAATAAAAAAGTCTATTTATAGCAGCTATTTAGTGGGGACAAATAATTGGAAATTGAATGAATGTCCATCTATTGAGGAATGAATGAACCAGTTGTATATGATTGTGATGAATACTATTATGCTTTAAGAAATGATGAGGCAGCTAGGTGGCATAGTGGATAAAGCACTGGCCTTGGAGTCAGGAGTACCTGGGTTCAAATCCGGTTTCAGACACTTAATAATTACCTAGCTGTGTGGCCTTGGGCAAGCCACTTAACCCCATTTGCCTTGCAAAAAAACTAAAAAAGATAAAACAAAAAAAGAGTCAAAAAAAAGAAATGATGAGCAGCATATCTTTTATTGATTAGAGAAATGCAAATTAAAACAACTCTGGGGTAATACCTCACACTTTTTTGGCTAATATGCCAGGAAAAGAAATTGATAAATGTTAGATAGGATGTGGAAAAATTGGAACACTAATGCATTTTTAGGGAATTTGTGAATTTATCCAATCATTCTAGAGTGCAATTTGGAACTATATACAAAAGGCTATAAAGGTGGGTGTACCCTTTGATCCAGATCTGTATTACAAAGACATCATAAAAAAGGGAAGAGGACCCACATGTACAAGAATATTTGAAGAACCTCTTTTTATGATGGCAAAAAAAGAATTGTAAGTTGAGGGGATGCCCATCAATTGAGAAATGGCTGAACAGGTTGTTGTATATAAATGTAATGGAATAGCATTGTGCTTTAAAATCATAAACAACTGTATTTCAGAATATCCTGGAAAGACTTACCTGACCTGATGCTGAATGAAGTGAACAGAACCAGGAGAACATTGTACATAGAAATAGCAACGTTGTGTGATGATCAGCTATGATGGATTTAGCTCTTCTCAGCAATGCAGTGATCAGACAATTCTAAAAGACATGTGATAGAAAATGCTATCCATATCCAGAGAAAGAACCATGGAATCTAAAAGCAGACCAAAACATACTATTTAAATTTGTTTTTTTGTTTTCTTTCTTTCTCGTGGTTTTTCCCCTTTTGTTCTGATTCTTTTTTCCATAACATAACTATAATGGAAATGTGTTTAACATGATTGTTATAAGCGGTATCAAATTACTTACTGTCTTAAGGAGGGGAGGAGGGAAGGAAAGGAGGAAGAAAAATTTGGAACTCAAAATTTTACAAAAAAATGAATGTTGAAAACTATATTTACATGTAGTTAGGGGAAAATACTATTAAAATAAAAAGAAAAAGAAATGATGAGCAGGATCTTCTCAGAAAAAAAATAACATGGAAAGACTTACTTGAACTGATGCAAGATAAAATAAGCACAACCAGAACATTAAACACAGCACAGCAATATAGTATGATGATCTACTATGAATACCTTAGCTATTCTCAGCGATACAATAATCCAAAAGCAAATTCTTTAGAAATTATGATGAAAGGTGCTGTCTATCTCCAAAGAAAGAATTGATAAAGCCTGAATGCAGATCAAAGGCATTTTTTATTTTCTTTACTTTTCTTGGAGTCTTTTCATCTGTGTTTTCTTTCCTAGAATGATTTATATAGAAATGTGTTTTGCATATAACTTATGTTAAATTGCTTGTCTTCTTAACAAGAGGGGGATAAGGAGATAAACAATTTGGAACTCAAAATTTGAAAAAAAAAGTTGTTAAAATTGTTTTTACATTTGAGAAAAATAAAAATATTAAATAAGCTGCCCCCTCTGAAATCATAAGTATAAAACTTTTAAGTAGGACAAATTTAAGTTTGGGGGGAGAAGATAGAATTCAAAGTTCCACAACAGATATGAGGAAGGCTAACTAATTCATCATTGAGGAGGGTCAGTTAATCAAGAACAATCAAGGTGCTAGGAAGAATGTCTTTGCATTGGGGAGATGAAAATTGAAGGTAAGTGTTGGGAAAATAATGCAACGAACTGTGAAAAAGATTAGATGGCAGGCGCAGATTGCCAAAGGAAGTGCTGACTGGGCTAAAGAATTCCTCAAAACTAAATGTGTTAATCATGCAATTGAGGCTCTGGAAAAAGTCCAAAGTACACAGAGACAGACAAGCTGACCTTTCCGAGGTCCTTTTTAGTTCCAACCAGTCTCTGAAGACTGTGACCAGAGAATGAGTTCCTGTTCCTTCCTGGTGATGGGGCATTATTTTCCAGTAAGTTCTCCCATGATACAATTGTTCCTTTATCTGTACAGGAAGAAAATGTGTGAGTCCTTTTGGAAACTGGAAGACTTTGGGTGCTACCGACTGGCTTCCTGGCAGCCACCTCAGCTTCAGAGCTTATATAGAAATGGAAGGAAGCCCAATCATACCTGGCCTGGTGATGCAATACAACTCCTGCCAACTTGGGTGTCTAGTTTATAGTTTAACTATTTCAGGTCCAAGTTCCTTTCATATTACTACCACAAGTGCTAACTCATCAAACAGACTAGTGACAGAAAGGGTTAAGATACAGCCTTAGAATCATTGATTTAAAACTGGAAGTTTCCTCTGAGGTCCTCAATTTTTTGCTTGTATGAATCTCTTGGCCTCTGTTTCTATAGCTGTAAAATTAAGGGGTTGGATTACATGGTCCCTAATCCCCTCTAGCTCTAAATTTATGATCCTAGTCCACCACCACCCTTTCTTTTTACAAATGAAAAAGCTGAGGTCTAGGGAGGTTGTGATTAGATTGGGTCACATTGTTGTTAATTCCAAGGCACCATTCAAACACAAGTCACTCTGATTCTGAAGCCAGTGTTCTTTCTATTTTACTTTTATGAATACTGGTGCACAAACTGTTGCAAAGTGAAGGAAGTAGAACTAGGAGAATGTATGACATTCTGTTACACAGTAATAGCAATATTGAATGATGAAGAACCATGAATAACTTGGCTCTTCTCAGCAATCCCATGATCCAAGACATTCATACTCTTGATGAAGTATGTGATCTGCCTCCAGAGAACTGATATTATCTGAAGCATGTTGTTTTTCATTTTCTTTCTTTGCTTCTTTCGTTCTTTTTTGTTGTTATTTGAGACTTTTTGTACAAAATTACTGATATGGAAATATTTTGTGACTCTACATATTTAACTTATACCAGACTGCTAATTATCTCAGGGAGAGGGAAAAGGGATGGATAGAAAAAGGAAAAATAGAATTTAGGACTTAAAACTTAAAAAAAATACTGAATGTAGTTTGGTCCAGGGAAGATAACTCAACAGAACTGAATGAGTACCACTCACAGAGCAAAAACAAAAACAAAACAAAAATGATTTCTCTAGTTCATTCTCTGGAAAGAAAAGGGAATAAAATAACCTTTGTTGTCTTAAAGAAGTCCCTTACCTTCTCTATATATCAGTTTCTCCCCCTGCAAAAATTAGTGTTAGATGAATCCCAAGAAACTTTCTGGCTCAAAAAATTCAATTCTATATGTTTAACATAATTATACATGAATAACCTGTATTAGATTGTCTCTGTAAAGGTGAGGAGGAAAGAAAGAAATAGAGGAAAATAAACTTACATAAAAATAATTGTTAAAAAGTATTTCTACATGTAGTTGAAAAATAAAAATTATTTTTTAAAATTTTATTCTAAAGCAGAAATACTTTGATGATACATATTCCCATAAAGCTTCAGATTATAAGTACCATCTACTTAGTAGTTTCCTTTTTGACAGAATGCTATTTTACTATTTAAATTTTAAAAGATGCTACCATACATCCTACTTAGCAAAATTGATTACCATGGGGTAAGCATAAAATAAGATTAATTTCTTTATAGTTCCATCACCTTTTTTGTGGGGAAAAACATACAGAAGGAACCTCCAAAGTTTCCTATCTACTTTAAGGAAGACATAGAAACAATAGAGTTAGAATAATAAGATAAGGATTTAATTCAATTCAACAAACATGCATTAAGTAATGAGGTGAAAGACACTGTGACTGGAACACAAGGATGAAAAAACAAGACAGGCACTGCCCTTGACAAACTTGACTATTTAATGGGATATTGTAATCTTCTTCTGGGTCTTTTGTCATGGTTACCATGCAACATTTAAACTGTCCAACTGTTATCCTTTGCATGTTTCTCTCCTTAGTTCATTTTATTGATTTTATTTTTAATAAAAAAAATCAATGGCACATAGTAATTTGGAATTATTTCATTTTTCAGTCAATGATTTGATTATGAATATGTGGTCTGGGGGTGGTTGGGTGACTCAGTGAATAGAACACTGGCCCTGGAGTCAAATAGGACCTGAGTTCAAATCCAGCTTCAGAGACTTAATAATTACCTAGCTGTGTGACCTTGGGGAAGTCACTTAACTCCATTGCCTTGCAAAAAAAAATGCATATGTGGTCTGCTATGAAAAAATATCAAGAAGTTGCCTGTTTCCTGCTTCCATTTATGTTTCCCACTTCTGGATTCCCTTATCTTCCCCAGGAAAGCATTGGAGGGGGCAGGAGACAAGGATTACAAGATTACAAGATTTCCAAGTGCTCCATTTATTCACCAAAACACCAGTGCCTAAATACCTTTCCAGTCTCTAATTCACTCCCACTCCCATAGCAGTTAGTAAAACAACGTTCTGATGCTCAAAGGTGCCAGGTGCTGATAACCTACAGTATTCCCACACACAACAGTCCCCAACACATTTTCATCAAGGATACCTTCAAAATGTCTGTAGATCCTCATAAAGCTTTAGTAGAGATAAGGAAATAAGCATAAAGATCACTAGTTGTTCATATATTCTTAGTCATCCTTTAAAGAAATAGCATATTATAAAGAGGCATTCATCAAAACTGTCTGGTATTAATTAAAAAAAAGAGTAGTGAATCAGTGGATTAGGATAGGTTCAAAACAAATAATAGTAATTGACTACAGTAATCTACTGGTTGATAAATGCAAAGACATTAGTTTCTGGGTTAAGAGCTCACTATTTGACAAAAATTGTTAGGAAAAATGAAAAATAGTAGGGTCAAAACTAGGCATAGACTCACATCTCATACCCTATACCAAAATAAGGTCAAAATGGGTACAGGATTTAGATGTAAAGTGAGACACCATAGTCTAATCAACAGACCAAGAAATACTCGGTCGGATCTATGAAAAGGGGAGAAATTTATGAACAAACAAGAAATAGAGTACATTATAAATTGCAAAATGGATGATTTTGAGTATGTTAAATTAAAATTTTTTGTACTAATAAAACCAATGCTCCAAAAATTAGAAGGAAAACAGAAAGTTGGAAAATGAGTTTCTGTTAAAGGTCTCATTTCTAAGAAATACAGAGAATTGCGTCAAATTTATAAGGTTATAAGTGAGTCCTCAGCTGATAAATGGTAAAGGGATATGAACAGACAGTTTTCAAGTGAAGAAGTTAAAGTTATATGTAATCATATGAAAAATGCTCCAAATTATTACTGATTAGAGAATGAAAATTAAAACAACTATGAGGTTCTTACACCTATCAGATTGGTTTCAAATTGTGTTGACTAGAAATTGAAACTAGGTCAACTGCTTGGAAGGCAGCTATACTCACCACTATACCACCAGTGCTCTGCAGTGGATAGAGTACTGGTCTTGGGAGTCAAGAGGATGGGAGTTCAAATTCAACCTCAGACACCTACCATTTACTAGCTGTGTGACCCTGAGCAAATCACTTAGTCCTGTTTGCCTTGCATCCAGGACCATCTCCAGACATCCTGATTAATATCTGATCATTGGACCCAAACTCTGGAAGAGAAAGTGAGACTTGTGACTTAGCACACATCCCCCCCACTCAAAATCCAATTCATAGGCTTGTCATGGTATCACCTCCCTGAGATCATGGTCTTCTTTGAGAATGAAGGACAAATCAGAGTGGCTAAGATGTCAAAAAGGGAAAACATTCAATGTTGGAGAGGTTGTGGGAGGATTGGAACATTAATGAATTGTTCTAGAGAGTAATATGGAACTATGTCCAAAGAAGGGAGGGGGGTGGGAAGGGAAGGTGGAATGAAATCATGTAACTTAAAAATATGCATATAGATGAATGCTGAAAAACTTTCATAACATGCAATTGGAAAAATAAAATATCAATTGAAAAAATAGTATATCTGTGATAATCTCCATCCTTTGAAACCTTGTTCTCTTGAAAATATATAAAAATTAAAATCCCAAGTTTCCTTCAAATATTACTGTCTTTAGCACATAATTCTTTTTTGTGTATTGAATCAGAGACTCCAATGACTGACAATATTATCTTAAATGAGAATTCCATATTTACATAAAAGTCTTAGGGAACTAAAGTTATAAAAAAGAAAAGTCCAAATGTGGTAGTTCCCCTATGACTGAGAATAAACCACTATAGAAACACAGGAACATCTGTTAAATTTCATTTATATTTTTGTCTTCCTTCCTATAAATAACATGGAATGATCTGGTTTAGATGAGTCTCACGTAAAGATTTCTACAACTTGATTTTCTTCACCACTGACTTTTGAGCTTTTGTGAGGAAATATTGTTCATAATCTCCTATCACACTCCTGTATAATGTTTTACAAACGAGCTTATGCTTTATACAAACAGTGTCCTGTCTGCCATATTTCTCTGTTTAACAAAAAAAAATGATATATTTACTGACTCAGGCAGTTTCTGGGCCTCTTTTAATGTGGTAACTATTTTATATCAGTTAAAAGTCTCTAAGAAATCAGGTATATGGCCAAGGGGGTGAATTTTTAACTAAGCTAGGGATAAAAGTAATTACAGAAGATTAAATAGATAAAGTCAAGCACACGAAATGGAAAGCTTTTGCATAAATGAAAAAATGCAAGTAGGATAAGATGGTTGGAAATTGATTAGAAAAACCTTTATATCAAATTATCTCTGACATCCAAGATATATTGACAACTAAGATATGTAGAGGGCAGGTAGATGGCTCAGTGGATAGAGGACCAGAACTGAAGTCAGTAAGACTCAACTTCCAGAGTTCAAATTTTACTTCAGACAATTACTAGCTATGTGACCCTGGACAAGTCACTTAACCCTGTTTGCCTTCTTTTCTTCATCTGTCAAATGAGCTAGAGAAGAAAATTTTGAACCACTCTAATATCTTTACCAAGAAAATGCAAAATGGGGTCACAAAGTCTGACAGGACTGTAAAAACCTATTCAACAACAACTGAAAGATATGTAGAAGACAAGAAAAGCAATAATTCCACATCAAATAATTGATCAAAGAATCTGAATGAACAGTATTCAAAAGAACTGCTAAGTGTTTAATAGATGTTTGTTGACTAAGAACCACACAGCACTAAAAATAATAGGAAAACAAATCAAAATAACTTTGAGCATTCACTTCACATGCAGTAAATTGATTTTTAAAAGAAAAATACTACTAAAATAGGAATAGTTTGCATTGGGAGGGATGTAGAAAGAGGACACATTAATTTATTGCTGATGGAGTTATAAATTGCCCCACCAATTCTGAAAAACAAGTTGGTGTTAAATTAAGAAAGGATTAAATACACTTCATTCTTTAATCCAGAGATTTTACTTCTCTACATATTTCCTGACCAGGGGAATGACAAAAAGCAAGCTCTCATTTGTAACAGCTTTTGTATGTGTATGTGTAGTAGTAGTAGTAGCAAAGATCTGGAAACAAAACTGACGTCCATTGATTGGGGAATGGCTAAACAAGTTGTGATACTAGAATACAATGGACTAATATAATGCTGTGAGAAACTATGCATGTGATAGAGTCAGAGAAGGAAAGGAAGACTTATATGAACTGATTCAAAGAAAGTAGAACTAGGACAATAATATATACAATAACTGCAATAAAAGAAAACAACATAAAATAACAAAACATTTGAAACAGCACCGTAAAATCATGACCAAGGTTGGGTCTTAAAAAAGAAATGAATACACTTCACTTATTCTCAGAGGAAGAATACTAACAGTATAGAATAGATAGACTTTTTTAATAGAATGATAGACTTTTTATGTTTATTAATTTTACAAAACTGTTTTTGCTAATTTTTTATTATGAAGAATGGATTTCCAGGAGGAAAATTGGGATATATTGGAGAAATGAGGTGATATACAAACAAAAGATATCGATAAAAGTTTTTTTTCAAGTCTAAGAAATGTTAATTAGAAAAAATGTCTTAATTTCTAATTATTTCCCATTTTCAAACTAGTTTATTTAAATAGAACAAATTGAAACATATTTTCACTCAATGTTTTCTTCTCACTTTTGTCCTTTCTTCTATTTTGGTATTGATTTTGATCCTTGCTTTAACTAGTTAAGGATTATACCCATCCAGTTGATTCTGAATCAATTTCCTCAATGAATACCAGCCATGAGGGTCAGCTAGTTGACACAGTGAATAGAGCACCATCCCTGGAGTCAGGAGTACCTGAGTTCAAATCCAGCCTCAGACATTTAATAATTACCTAGCTGTGTGACCTTGGGCAAGCCACTTGACCCCATTGCCTTGCGAAAGTAAAGAAAAGAAAAGAAAACCAGCCATGTCCATTCTGTCTCTTAAGACAGAATCAATCATTTGGGGAATGTAATTTCAGATGCTTAATGCCAAGTTCCTTTCTAATTTTCCTCTTAAAAATATTTATAGTATACAAGCATGAAATTTTTGGGTCATCTGCAAGTCTCTTTTAGAGATGAAATGCATTAAATATGGAACCAGGACAGCTAAGTTTGGATCTTGCCTTAGATATTTACTAGCTCTATGACTTAAGGGAAGTTACTTCACCATTCATAATTCAAATTTGTAACCATAATAACCTTACATCTCTCATTGCTGTATAGTCATTGTTCAGTTACATCCAACTTTTCATGAATCCATTTGGGTTTTGTTTTGTTTTGTTTTTGCAAAAATACTGGAGTGGTCCACTATTTCTTTCTCCAGCTTAGACAGATGAGGAAAATAAGGCAAACAGGGTCACACATCTAATAAGTGTCTAAGGTCACATTTGAACTCAAGAAGATGAGTCTTCCTGACTTCAGACCTGGTGCTCCATCCATTGGGCCACCTAGCTACCCCAACCTAACCTCAGGACAGTATTGTGATAAAAAGCATTTTGCAACTTAGGTTAAAGCATTATATGGATAAATGTGAGTCATTATGAAGTGTTCATTCCAAACCACATTTTTCATCAGGATATTTACCCATTGCGCCTACTTGTAAATTGATGCTGCAGTTCCTATCAAATTCATTATAAAATTTTTCTGTAGTAGATGCTGCACATCAACCAAATTTACTTTTATGGTGGTTTTTCCTGGTTTTTGTTTTGTTTTGTTTTGTTTATTCCCTGCAAGACAAATGATTTTTTGTTGGGATCAGGAGACAGAGAAGTCAGGGCACTGTAGTAGACCTAGGATCACAGATTTGGAGTTGGTAAGGATATAGGATAAGACCACCTAGTCTAACCCACTCATGAAAAAATTGAAGCTAAGCAGTTAAGTGTCTTTTCCAGGATCCAAACAAGTGTCTAGAGTCAGATCTGAGAGAGAAGTGAACCATAACTGTGATGGAATCAGTTTGAGATGACTCATTAGAGCTGATTGTTAAATTTTCAGTGAGGCAAATGGTACAGATCAGTATTTGAATTATATTTGTTGATCATCTAGACTTAAGACAGTGGTGAAGATTAAATGATATAGATTAAACTTAAAGTGTATCATATGTACAATATGTTAAACATTCACCAGCATGACCCGGACTGCACAAATCTCATAGACAATAATAAAATAAATAAATAAACAAACAAATAAATAAGAAAGAAAGAAAGAAATGGGTGGATGAATGAACAAATAAATAAATGGGTGAATGAATGAATAAATAAACAAATAAATAAATGATTGGATGAACAGATAAATAAATAAATAAATAGATTCTAAAAAAAATTCAGAGCTTTTTTTGTTGCACCACAATACCTAATATATCTATATTTAGCCAAAAATCTCTTCTTGTTTGTGGACAAAATATAAAAGGATAGCACAGTTAAGTGAAATCCGAACTAGACCCAATGAACATTAATAAACAGATTCAATCTAACTTGAATGGAGGTCTCTAGTGAAGAGCCCCTAGAAATTTGCCTTTGCCCCTGGACTACTTGACATTTTCATCAGTGATTTTATAAGCCAAGATGAAACCTTCTCAGTTTTTCAGATGAATGAACTGGAAAACACAGTTAATATATTAGATGACAAAGTCAGGATGCCCCCCTTCATCTTCCTCCTTTCCCCCAACTTAAATCTTAATGGGCTAGAATAATGGGCCAATCTCCACAAGATTTCACTGAATTGAATGAGGGTAAATGTAGTCTTACGCTTAGCTTTTTAAAAAATCAGCTTCATAAATATAAGATAGGGATTTCTGTGAACAGTCAATATTGATGTGATAAAGATCTGTAGATCTGTAGATCACAAGTTTTATGTTCATTTTGGAAGGAAAAAATTAATATAAACTATTGTAAAGAGACTATATTTAGAGAAACAAAGTGTCCAGAGTGATTGAAGTTATAATACCATTATATTCTGATATCTCCTCACCCCCTTCTTCCTCGCTAATCCCACACTCACTGTTGTCAATATTACCTTTAAACAACCCCTCACAGGCCTTCCTTACCTTTCCACCCCCACAACCACCTGCCTAATTCAGACTCATTACTTCTTACTTATCCTATTGCAATGGTTTCTTCATCTGTCTCCCTTCTTTCAATTTCTTCCTTTTTACAGCTTGCCATAATTATCTCCCCATTGTCGAGGACTGACTTTCTAGTTCTCCCTATTCCAAAATCTCCATTGCCTCCCCTTTATCTACCAAGTAAAATATCAGCTCCTTAAACTGGAATTCCAACTCCCACCTAGTCTTCTTCTAACCCTCCTTTCCAGCCTTATTTCATCAGATGATGTACATTCGCCTTCAGCTGCACTTTCACTTACTGACAGAATTTACCTCATTTCATCTTTCCTTAATAGAATTATGTCTTTTTAAAATCTATTTCTGTTACCTCTATCCATCCTTCCATCTCCACCTATTAAAATTCTCTTCCTTCAAGACTTAGCTCAACAATCATGATTTTGGAATGAGAAAACTTAGTTTTGAATCTTACCTGTCACTACCTGTGTGATTTGGACAAGATTTTTTTACCTTTCTGGGCGGCAGTTCTTGAGAGGATTGGAAAAGATGACTTCTAAGGTCACTTTCAGCTCCATATCTATGGTCCCATGATCTTATGGTCTCTTCTATTAACCCTTCACTTATCCCCTTAGTCAGAAAGATTTTTCCTTTTAAAATTGCTCATGCCACTATCTGACTTCTATATTTATTTTCTTTTTCTAAAATATAATTATTTTTAATAATACAATTTGCAATAGATTAATTTTTAAGGACAAACTTTATCTTATTTTTATATCTCTATCTCTAATGTCCAGAAAAATAAAAGGGAAATAATTTACACAAAATAAATATTCACTGATCTTCAAATCCAACAGATAATCTTTCTGTATTCACAGCACTATACTAAAGTATACAGGAGATGCAAAGTTTATTATAGAATCTGAGAGTGGGAAGAGAGCATTTCGTCTTTACCATACATGAAAAGAATGCTCATTCTAACATACTGAGCAAGAGATTGTCTCTAATCCCTTCCACTTAACTTCCAGTAAAATAGGAGGATAAAATACAGTTTCCTACCTGACTCATTATGGCACTTCAGGTTTGGGACTGGAAAAAAGTAGACACTCACAGACCATGTAACCATAACCAAAAGGAGATTAACTTAACTATTACATGAATATGATACCACACTGGCTCAAGGAGACAAGACCCCCTCAGCTCCATAGAAAAGATAACTAGGGTCAACATGGTATTTTAGGTGGTGATTTGTATGAATGGAGGGTATCTGAAAAATCTGGGGTTGAGGGGGATGTCTGGGAGAGGCAATGACTCCTCATGATTAGTCTTTTAATTTCTAAGTTCCATCATTAGCTCAAGTCTTAACCTCCTGAACCAATCTAATCCCAGAAACAGATTCCCTGCCTTTTAGGAGAATAAAAAAACCAAGAAGAATGAACTAGCCTGGCCTGTATGGCAGCCATTACTCCTATCACCGACACAAACACAAATAACTGCGATACAAGATTGAAAGTGAAAAGTGCATTAGAGAACAGCAAAACAAATTGCTAAGGGAGGTCTAAAGCAAAAGTTATTATTGACCAGGGGGGATTAAGGAGAACTTCAATAAGGTAATATTTGAATTGGGGTTTGAGAGAGAGACAGAGAGAAAAACAAAGAGAGAGAGAGAGACAGAGACATAGAAAGACAGAGAGAGGGAGCAACAGAGACACAGAAAGAGAGAGACAGAGAGAGGGGGAGAGACAGAGAGAGGGGGAGGGACAGAGACAGAAATAGAGAGAGACATAGAGAGAGGGAGCAAAAGAGATAGAGAGTCAGAGAGACAGAGGAAACAGACACAGAGTCAGAGAGAAAGACAGAGACAAAGAGAGGGAGGGAGGGAGAAAGAGAGAGAAATAGAGAGAGACAGAGGGAGAGGGAGTGAGGACAAATATAGAGAGAGACAGAGAGATAGAAAGAGGGAGCAAAGGAGGGGCAGAGAGACAGAGAGACAAACACAGAGAGAGAGACAGCTAAAAATACAGAGACAGAGAGAGGGATGGAGAGAGAGAAAGAGAGACAGAAAGGGAGAAAGAGAGGAAGGGAGGGAGGGAAGGAGGGACAGAGCCACACAAAGAGAGAGAGGGAGGGAGGAAGGACAGAGAAAGAGAGAGAGAGCCAGAGCCAGAGACAGAGAGACAGAGAGAGACAGAGAGAGAGAGAGAGAGAGAGAGAGAGAGAGAGAGAGAGAGAGAGAGAGAGAGAGAGAGAGAGAGAAACAGACAGGCAGACAGACAGACAGAGACAGAGAGACAGGGACAGAGATATAGACAGAATATATTCCAGGCACATAAGAAATATCACCAAATAGGACAAAGAATTTTTTGGTGATCCAAAGAGTGAATGACTGTTGAAATCTAAAAAATCGTTATAATATAGGACTAAACAATGAAAATTTTCTAAGAGTGAGAATGAGAAAGAAAAAGAGAAATGGAGGGAAAAGGGAAGGGAAGGAATGGGAAGTATGAAGAGAAGGAAAAAGAAGTTGGAGGAGGGAAAGGAGAAATAGGTAGAAACAAAGGGAGGAGAGGAGAGGAGAGCAAAAAGGAAGGGAAAGAGTGAAGGAGAGAAAGCAAGAGAGGAAGGGAGGAGTGAAAGAGAGGAACCTTGGATAGTGTCTAGTCCAACCCCTTTTTACCAGTGAAGAAAATAAGATTCAGGAGGATTTAAGCATCTTGTCCATAAACACACAAAAAAATGTCAGAGGCAGGTAATGGGAATCCATGTTCTCTGACTATAGAGTTTGAGTGTGACAACAGGATCTGAGCTGGCCCTGATTTATCAAGATTTTAAATGTGTGATTCAGTTCCCAAGAATATGGAGTGACTATATTTCCCCAAGTCAAATAACAGGATGCCTGTTACTAAGCCCTTTTCTTAAGGGCTTAATAAGAATACATTTTCCCCTTTAAAATTAGGAGCACATGGTAGTCAGTGTTCATATATTTGATAAGGTATAACAAATACCTCCAACAGGTTGCTACAATAATTAATGTTGACCTTGAAGTTCCAGAACCATGAATAAAAGGAATCCATAATATAGAAATATCGAGTAGGCAATAATCTTACATTAGAACTGCAGACCAGAGAATGGAGTGACCTATAAATAAAAACCTCCATGTTCCTCTTTTCTTTCCTCAATTTCAAATGTTTTCATTTTTCTCTTTGTAGAGGGAGATTTTATAGATTTAGATATATAGATAAGTGCATTTGTAGAGCTATATAAATCTATAACTCTATAGATACAATATACATGCCAAGTTAAAAGCTCCTTATAAATTGTTCTTTAGGGAATCCTTTTTATGTTGCCACTGATGGTTTCCTCATTCCAATTTGAAACCCAGTGTTACAGTTAGATTTGTTGTTGACTTTCAGTCTAACCTTTTGCTCCTTCCCAATTAACGGGTGAAGGTACATGATTACATGTGTGTACATATATATTCAGCCCAGGTACAGTGCTTCAGTCATTAAGACAAGATATATTTGCTCAGATTTCTAGAAGGAGACAATTTTATGCTTCCACAGGTAAAACACAGTTTACCCTTGATACAATCAATCCATGTAATGGGCAGGAAAAAACCTTTCTGATTTTCACTGATTTGCAGGTTCCTGAATTAAATTTGGTTTTTAATATGCCAAAGCAAAATTCCTTGACATTGCCTATACTAATAGTCTGGCTAGAAACAGACTTAAGAATTCATTGCTATTTTATAAACCATACAATTCAGTGACTAAATGTGTTTGGTAAAAGCATAGCTCAGGCAAAAAGATGAATAATTTAAAATCTTGGAATCAAAGAAAATCTGTTTGAAAGTCTTTCACCTAAAGAAGACCCTCCTTATTGCTCTGTATTCCTTTATTATGGACCTTTTAACCTTTTTATTGCTGTATTTTTCAATTTTTACCTCTTTCTACTATGTCTTTTTTCTTATAGAAACATGAAACAAGGGAGATAATTGAAAACAGTTTGTTGGAAAATGGATTTAAACAAGCATTTTACACTATATGCCTCAATAAATTCTTAATGGACAAAAACTCTTTAATTTCTAAAAATCATAGCATTAAAAAATTAAAGAAAATGGAAAGTTATAGTTTTCTATATTTTTGAAAGATTTTATTTATTTTGAGTTTTACAATTTTTCCCCTAATTTTACTTCCCTCCCCCACCCCCACAGGGGGCAGTCTTTATATTGTTTCCATGGTACACATTGATCTAAATTGAATGTGATGAGAGAGAAATCATATCCTTAAGGGAAAAAAATAAAGGATAAGAGATGGCAAAATTACATGATAAGATAATGCATTTTATTTTTAATTAAAGGTAATGGTGTTTAGTCTTTGTTCAAACTCCACAGTTCTTTCTCTGGATACAGATGACATTCTCCATTGCAGATATCACAAAACTGTGCCTGATTGATGAACTGATGGAGTGGCCATCACCCCCATGTTCCTATTAGGGTGTTAGACATTCTTCTGGTTCTGATCATCTCAATCAGCATCAGTTCATACAAGTCCTTCCAGACTTCCCTGAATTCCCATCCCTCCTGGCTTCTAATAGAATAATAGTGTTCCATGACATACATATACCACAGTTTGTTAGGCCTTTCCCCAATTGAAGGACATTCACTTAATTTGCAATTCTTTGCCACCACAAATAGGGCTGCTATGAATATTTTGTACAAATGATGTTTTTACCCTTTTTTCATAATCTCTTCAGGGTATAGACCCAGTGGTGAAATTGCTGGATCAAAGGGTATGCACATTTTTGTTGCCTTTTGGGACTAATTCTGAATTGCTCTCTAGAAAGGTTGGATGAGTTCACAGCTCCACCAACAATGGATGAGTGTCCCAGATTTCCCACATCCCTTCCAAAGTTGATCATTGTCCTTTCTGGTCATATTGGCCAGTCTGAGAGGTGTGAGGTGGTACTTCAGAGATGCTTTAATTTGCATTTCTCTAATAAGTAATGATTTAGAGCAATTTTTCATAATACTATGGATTGCTTTGATTTCCTCTTCTGTAAATTGTGTTTGGATATCCTTTGATCATTTGTCAATTAGGGAATGGTTTGTTTTTTTGAAAATTTGACTCAGTTCTCTGTTTATTTTAGAAATGAGTCCTTTGTCAGAAATACTATAGTTTTTATTTTTGATGTTGAAGAAAAACTCTTAATGGAGGAAATTATAAAAGACAAAATAGCTCTAATTATAGTTATATTTTTAAAAACTTATACAAGAGTTCTTTTTCACAAAAATAATAGCAATGTAACCAGAACAAAAATCAAAAGATAAAGTTTTAGCATATTTTTTCCATTAAACATCACAACTGAAATTTAGGGTGAATTGGCATGAGTCTATAATATTCACTAATCCCTAGTGATTAAATGGTCAAAATAAATTAATTGCAGTTTTGGGAAAGGAAAAACAGAAACTTAAAAACAACTTCAAAAGTTAACTTTAAAAAATAACATTTCAAATTGATAATATTCAGAGAAATACAAGCTAAATAATTCTTATGTATCACTTTATGTCCATATAATTAGCAAAGATAGGCTGCTGTTTTTGCTTTTAATAAAGAAAAAAAATCATCACTTAAGGGGATCTTAGAAAGAAGTGATTGGGCTGTAAACTATAACATTCATTTGGGAAAACAAGACAGGATCAGACATTAAAAGTTACAGGATCATTTCATTCCTTTTTAATCCATTAGTCTGACTACCAGGCTTAAAAAAACCTTGAAGGGGTTATTGACAAGTAGAAAAGATTTATCTATACGAAGATTTTCCAAAGCAGTACCATATATAATAGCTAGTGGTTAGAAGAAAACCATTATTTGACACTGAAATGTGTAAATAAATTCTGGAATTTTAATGTAGTAGAATATTATTGCTCTCTAAGGAAAAATGGATATAAAGAATTCAAAGAAATATGGGAAGACACAGGAAGTGGCACAAAAGAAAGCAAGAAGGCCAAAAAGCCACATTAACTACAAATATGTAAATGAGGACATCACAGCAAAACTCAGATTAAATATGATGGACCATATTGATACTGCCTTGTTCAGTGTTAAAGTATACAACCCTTCTTTCTTTTATTAGTAAATTGCAAACAAGGATAACTATGGTTACATAGATTATCAGTCTTCATCACTCTCATCTATTATTTTGCTTCCATTTTTCAGCTAATATGATTTGTGCTTTGTGTGTTTGCCTATATTTGTCTGTGATGTTAAAACAAAATTTACCAATTTTTTAAAAATTCAGTATTGGGGTTAATTCTGAGTACTGCTCCACTATTCCTTTAAACACAGGACAGAGCATCCTTATTTTGGCTTATTTGTTCAAGAACAGATGAGATACAGCTCAGACTGGACTCTAAGAGCCAATTGTAAAATTTTCTGTATGAACACATCAAATAAGCAAATGCTATATATCAGAACTTAGTTATTGTTTTGATGATTGTTTAACTTAAAAGATAATGAAGAAAATATTAATAATCTGGATTAAATTTAGAAGTATGTCATGGATACTTTTTTATGGGAGTCAGTTGTTAAACATTTATCACCATACTTACCTACTATGCAGTTTTGTCCAGAGAAATCAATGTCACAATTTTTGCCCAAGTGATAACTCTTCCCCTGTTTCTGTTCATATGAAAAGACGCCTTCTAGACCCATTCAACCCTCCCAGTTATAAGGACATTATTTTTTCCAAAAAATTACTTTATATTTACTGTGTGTGTGTGTGTGGTGTGTATATGTGTGTAGTGTGTGTATATGAAAGACAGACAGAGAGAGAGAGAAAGAGAGAGAGAGAGAGAGAGAGAGAGAGAGAGAGAGAGAGAGAGAGAGAGAGAGAGAGAGAGAGAGAGTATTCCTATTGTTTCTTCTCCCTCCCATCAAAAAAGAATGTAAGGTCTTTGAAGGCAGGACTGTTTTCTTGTTTTTTTTCTTTTTTTTCCCCCTATACCTAACAAATACTTGGTATCTAGTAAGTGCTTGTTTTTGTTGTTGTGCAGTCATATCTGACTTTTTGTAACCTCATTTGGTGTTTTCTTAGCATAGATACTGGGATGGTTTGCCATCTCCTTATCTAGTTAATTTTACAGTTGAGGAAACTGGGAGAAGGGTAAGTGACTTGCCCAGGCTCACACAGCTAGTAAGTGTCTAGAGGCTGGATTTGAACTCAGGAAGATGTTTCCCTGACTCTAGAGCTTGTTGGGTCACCTAGCTGCCCAAGCACCAACTACTGAACTGCTATTACTAACAAGTTACCTAGATGTCCAAACACCAACAAGCTAGTAAGACCAAGAGTCCCAGAAATAGCAGTCTCCACCCCCACCCCCCAAGCCATTGGTCCTGTTTCCAGCTCTGTTCTTGTAATCATCATTCAGTTAGTAACTGAGTTCAAATTTGAACTCAGGACTTTTTGATTCCAGGACCAATTGCCATAGCTGTGTTAAAAAAAAATTCTTGTTGAATTAACTTTATACTATAATAACCCTTAAATACTGACATTTATATCACATCTTAAAGTTTGCAAAGTACTTTACTAACTTTTTGTATTTGTATATCACAATAAGACTTCAAGGGAGAGATTAGAGGTAATATTATCCTCGTTTTACTCAAAGAAATATGAGTCTCAGAGAGACACCCAGTTAATAAGTGTCCAAGGCAAGATATGGCAGGATGCTGTCTCTGCTGCTCTCCCTGCTACCCTTTACTGGAGAGATCTCAGAAGGCAACAGGAGCTCTGGTTTCCTCTCTCTAGACATCTCTCCAGTGACCTGATTTGACAAAACTTGATCTTAGTCCTGTATGTAGTCTAGCCATTAATTCTGCCCTAGAAATACATACATATAGAAGTTGGTTGCATGTATGATGGGAATTGAGGAGCTCTGAAAAGTTCACTTACCCAGTAGTGTCTTCCCTTCTATCATGCTACTTGAAACTTACACAGTTAATTTAATTCAGTTCTATTAAATATTTATTAAATTATAGGCACAAAAGTGCAGGCAGCTACTGGAGTCCAGAAGACCTAAGTTCAAATGTGAACTTAGATACCAACTACCAGTAGCTGTATAACCCTGGGCAAGGACAGAGTTGGAAGCAGGACCGATGGCCTGGGGTGGGGGGGGGGGGGAGACTGCTATTTCTGGGACTCTTGGTCTTACTAGCTTGTTGGTGTTTGGACATCTAGGTAACTTGTTAGTAATAGCAGTTCAGTAGTTGGTGCTTGGGCAGCTAGGTGGCCCAACAAACTCTAGAGTCAGGAAAACATCTTCCTGAGTTCAAATCCAGCCTCCAGACACTTACTAACTGTGTGAACCTGGGAAAGTCACTTAACCCTGATTGCCTCAGTTTCTTCATCTATAAAATGAGCTAGAGAAGGGTTTAGCAAACACTCTGCCCAGAATCTCTGCCAAGAAAACCTGAAACATCAAATACAATTAAATGACTGAACAACAGGTATTCTATGTTGGTGGAGGAAGGTGGGCCTTTTCTCCATAGGGATCACTCCTCTCAGTGATGTCTTGAGTTGGAAGGGAGATAGAATTAGAGTCTAGGGTGCAATTAGCATTGTAAATCATAGGGTTGTTGGGTTCAGGGTCTTCTTCAAGGTCTCAGGGGAGGTAGTACTTGCCTGGCACTTGCCATCTTGTGACTCTCTTAGGGCACCTTGTTTTAACTAGGCTGGCTTGTCAGCCTCCTGTGTGACCATTAGTTAACAGAGTTATCAAGTGCATCCTTGTTCCTTAGAATTCCCTGGAGCTCCCTGCATTTCTACTTTTCTCTAAAGGAATGTCATCTGTTCAACACCATCCTGAGTTCAGACAATTATTGTTTGGACTTTTTTTAAGGTCTTAACAGATCTTTACTAAGTTCCATTAATAGAGCTTTCTTTAAAGGTCCAGAGTTAACTACTCTCATTCATGTATTTGTCCATTCTTTGGACAACCCTTATGATTTTCAAGAAGTATTTTGTAATATGTTTAGATGACTTCCTCAGAATACTGGGATCACCCAGGAAGCTCTGAAGGTTTCAAATTCAATGTATCCAAAAATAGGACTGCAGATCCTCAACAATTCATTGAATAAACCCACAAATTAAAGGTGAGGTAGTATTTCTTATGAGGTTCTGTAGTTCTTTCCCCACAGTCATTATTATCTCTTCTGAGTTTCTCTGGTTTGAACATAAGCCAGTTGACTCTCCTCCAGGTTCCCATTTGGGTCAGATCATAGGAGACTGACTGTCTGGCCATTCAGAGAATACAGCTGGGCATAACAGTTGTGTTCTTAAGGCCCGAGATTGTTGGTGTCTCCTGACCTCTTCCTGTGGCGTCCTGTCCAGAGAGGGAGATTACTATTAAGCTTTCTGTATCGCCACATCTGAGTTCACTGAAGTTTATATACCAAATCTCATAGCAGACTTGAAAACTTCAAAGTCCATTTTTTTAACTCTTGCACAATCCATCTGTTCTGCCTGGCATCTCTTCATTTGGGGGATTTTGTTTTGGTTTCTTTTCTGTTTACTCATAGACTTGTGGTTATCCTTTCCCAGTCAAGGCTTCAGAGAGTTTATATCTGTCGGTCAAAATTTGGCAGTCTTCCACTGGTCTAAGGCACATAGGTGGTACAATCAAAAGAACACCAGACCTGGAGTCAGAAAGAGTTGAGTTCAAATATGGCCTCAGATTATTATGAACCATGTGATCGTGGGCAAATCTCATAACCCTTATTTGCTTCAATTCCTCTTCTGTAAAGTGGGAACACACTAGAGAAGGAAATAACAAATGATTTCAGTATCTTTAGAGTTGAATGACTCAACAACATTATCTACAACAACAACAACTCTGTTGAGAAACTGGTTTAAGGTACATGGGGATGTTTCAAAGGAAAGAAGGTGAATTGGTTCATATCTTTCAAGAACTTATAATCTAATGGGGTAGGCAATGTTAGCATGCTTGAAACTACACACGTGGTAAGAAATATTTAATTATGATGTATATGGGCTCAAATGTGTCGAGGACAAAATATAGAAATATGTTCATTTGCAACCAGGCCAAACTGACCTCAGACTGCCACAGAATAGCTGTCCTTTTCAACAAAACAAATTCAATTTAATAGAAATTTCATAGGATCATAGCACTTGGAGCCAGAAAATACCTTAGAGTTGCATATGGTCCACCTTCCTCATTTTTCAAACAAGGTTAAATGATTAGCCCAAGTCCATATCCATGGTGATTAGCAGAGCCAAGACTAATGCTTCTAACCCACAACTCCAAATCCATTGCTCTTTCCACAATCCAAAAGCACCTTCTATATGCAAGGGAGTAGGATAATGATCCAGAAAATATTTGTATTAATCCCAGCACTTTGCTAAGCAATGGGGATATAAAGCCAAAGATAAATGGCCCTCAGGGCCCCTTGGTCAACATTCTGAAAGTAATTTCTAGGGGAAGGCCTTAGCCCCTGGAGAGATCACAAAATGACTCAAGTATATATGTTGACATCTGTGCCAAGTTTTGAAGGGAAGTAGAATTTCTAAGAAGCAGAGATGGTGATGGAAAATATTTTTGCATGTGGAACTACTTGAGCAAAGAAATAGAGATTAAAAATAGAATATCATATATGAGTTAAAGGAAGACGTAAGCTTGCCTACAATAAGTATGTGAAGAAATATCAAGTATAGAATGGAGTTAAGTTGTGTTAAGTGACTAACAAGGAGGGAACCAGTAGAGTCTACTGAACAGGGCAGTGTCCTGGTCATTGCAGCAATTTAATAACATCACTCTGGCAGCTCTGTGTAGAATGAATTGGACAATCAAATTTAAATGTTCCAAAGGAAATTTGTAATGAGGGATTAGAACTAAGAAAAGAAACTAGTGTTGGATATATAGATTTGGGAGTCATTTGCTTAGAGATGATAACTGAACCAATGGGGGCTAATAAGGTCATTGAAAGAGGGAATATAGAGAGAAAAACTAAGAGGCTTAGGACAGAGCCTTGGAGTTCACCTACATAGAGAGGGAAGTTGTTAATGATGTTGTTTTGTTGTTTTGTTATTTTGTTGTTCATCCTTTATTCTCCAAAGACATCAAAAGGTGACTTGCAAGAGAATTGGATTTAAGTGAGGCAGGGCTGGACAAAGTTGTGAGCAGTGGTAGACATTGACCTTTTTAAGCTTTCCCCTCAGTTTGTCTGAAGCAACACTCATTCAGCAATTAAAGGCTAGGTAATGATTGAAGTAAAAGATGTCTCAATTTGTCTTTGAAGTAGAAAAATATCAAATAAAAAAGACAAGATTAAGAAAATTATCCTTCTATAATGTTCCTCACACCTTGGTCCAGTGATCCCATTACTAAGACTATAAGATATTAAAGACAACAAAAAAAATCCATTAGTACAAAAATATTCAAAGCAGCATTAGCTATTGTTGGGGGAAAAAAACTAGAAGAAACCAAAGCATTCAAAGATTAGGGAAAGTTTAAAGAAAGTGTGGTTTGTTTAGCTATATGAATATCATGGCATATTATTGTAACACAAGATCCAAAATTATGGTACATTTTATAAAAAGAGAAGATAAAAATGAAGAAAAAAGAGTTATATTAAGTAATACAAACAAACCAATGAAACTACAATTATACTATTATTAGAATAGTATGCAATTATACTATTATTCAGAGACCCTAGAAAGATCTATAAAAGAAAATTGATGGAGAAGACATGAAAGCAAACAGGACATTTGGGTTGCCATCTTCTTAAAGTTAATATACTCAAATTTCAGCCAATTTCAGACAAATTATAGGTTTTGGAAGTTTTGTATATCCTCTTATGCATTTTTTTTATTTAAATGCTACTCTTGATTAACAGTTAAGAATGTTAAAGTAAGTTCTTTTTTGAAGACTTCATTTTTAATTCAATAAAAAATTTAATTATGGTTATTAAAGACATTATTGGTATATTAATGAGCACTGTCAATTCATTATATAATTATAAATTAGTTTTATTTTTAAAGAAAGAACCTGGGTGGCTAGGTGGCACAGTGGATAAAGCACCAGCCCTGGAGTCAGGAGTACCTGAGTTCAAATCCAGTCTCAGACACTTAATAATTACCTAGCTGTGTGACCTTGGGCAAGCCACTTAACCCCATTTGCCTTGCAAAAAACCTAAAAAAAAGAAAGAACCTCCACTGTTTTCTGAAATGGGGCAGGTATAATTTTCTGGCTTTTGGATGACTCAGAAATTAATAGAATGTACTGTTGTCATTGTCATTGTTAAATCATTTTAGTTGTGTCCAACTCTTCTTGATTCCATTTAAGGTTTTCTTAGCAAAATTACTGTAGCAGTTTTCAATTTCCTACTCCAATCCATGAAATGGAACATCAAATTCAAATGGGATTAGTGGGACAGTAAGGTGGTACAGTGGATAGAGCATTGACCCTGTAGTCAGGAGGACCTAAGTTCAAATCCAGCCTCAGATACTTAATAATTACGTAGTTGTGTGACCTTCAGCAAGTCACTTAGCCCCATTGCCTTGAAAAAAAAAAAAGACTTCTGGGGTAGAGCCAATATAGTGGCATTAAGCTAACACCAAAGATAAATGAAACATCTGAACTGACATTCAAGCTACAGATCCCACCAAGAAAAAGTGAAGGTTCCAAAGTTTTCAATGGTAGGCAACATGGAAGATCTTCAGTGAAGATATGTCTCTTTGACAGAAAAGGGGAAGTAAAGCCTCCCGCCAGGAAGTGGGAGAGCAGGAATACTAGTAGGAGGATTTTAGCCACAGTTCAGTCCAAGTCTTGATATCTTGACAACAGCAGAGGTCCCAGCAGCTAGATAGAAAGCCAGAATGGAGGATCCTAACCCCCAAACAAAGTCTGAACCCTAGGAAACAACGGAGGAAATAAGCCTTCACAAAGGCAAGGCATGGATCACATAGGCAGCATCTTGGCCAACAACAAGCCAAGGATCAGACCCCAACCACAGCAAAAAAAAAAAAAAAAAAAAGCTTGGATCTATATTCACTATACCCCAAGAACAGAGCTAAAAATAACAAACATGACCAAAAGAGCACTCACTATAAAAAAAACTACTTTGCATTTAAAGCTGATAACAATGCCATGTCCAAAGAAGAAATAAGTGGAAAATCACTCACAGGGGAAGGCTCAAAACAGTCTATGAAGTGGCCTTAAATCCAAAAGTTTATTGAGGAGCTTAAAAAAAATTTAAAATCCAAAGAAGAGAAGTAGAAAAATGGAACAAAGAAATGAGAGTCATGAAGGAATTTTATGAAAAATTGACCAGAGAATTCAGCACCTTTAAAAAGTAAACTCAAAAGGTAATTGAAGAAAATAAAACCCTAAAAATTAGAATTGAAAAAATAAAACTCAATGAAGCAACAAGACTACAAGATCCCATCAAACAAAATAAAAAGGTCGAAAAAAACTGAAGAAAAGGTAAAGTACCTATACAAAAAAAAAAAAAACAACCTGGAAAATAGATCCAGAAGGGATAATCTACTAATCGTTTTACTATTAGAAAACCTCGATCAAAAAAGAACCTGGAAAACATCATGCAGGAAAAATCTGTTAGAACAAGAAGACAATATAACCATTGAAAGAATACACAGAACCCCCTCCATAAAGAGACCCCAGGATAAAAACTCAGAGGGTTGTTATAACCAAATTCCAGAGCTCTCAAATAAAGGAGAAAATATTGCATGCAGCAAAAATGAAATAAGTTTAAAACAAAGGAAACACAATCAAACTCACAACTCAAGAGATGCAGGGAAAAGTAATTGAAAAGGGGAAAGAAAAAATAAAAAAATCAAATCAAGACCATTAAATTCTATACAACCCTAAAAGGGAAGATATAACACTTCTAACTCTTGAGAATTTTACTTCTCTTAGGATAATTAAAGGGTCAAATATAATTGAAGAGATTAAACTTAGAGGATATGCGTATAGTTGAGTCTTGGCTCTCCATTAAAGAGGTTCAAGCTGACATCACTATATTTGAGACAATAAGCCCTGATGAAAAGCAGGGGTATTAACTCTAAACTTAAGTATCTCAGTATCCTTTGACCCACTTCAGTTCTTCTGTGCTGACAAAGCTTAGCAATTTCTCTGATGAGGGCAACATAAACTGGACAGTCCTGAGTCAGTGACTCCAATAACTTACAATCATTTGTAAAGTTCTCAAGTGAGACCTTCAGAGCCTTCCAGTACTTAGAGCACTTTAAGATTCTTATGGTTAATTAAATCATGGTTTGACTTAATCCTTACTTCACTTAACAAGAGGTTAAGTACTGTGGGTGGGGATGGGGTAAAGTATATGAGAAAATAGAATTTGGGGGAGGGATACAAATAGTTCATGTAATGATTTGGTTTTGGATGATACTTTGACTCATGAGGATTGCATGTCTTTGGAGGTTGCTTGAAAAGGGGTTAAGGAAAAAATGAATATAATTTGATGTAATTCAAAACTCTTGAAAAGAGTACTTCTAATGAAACAGAAAAGGAGAGGGTACTTAATGATTTTGAGGTGATACTGCTTATCAAAAAGCAATCAATCAATCAATCAATCTGTGATGGCACTTTGCTAAAAATTTGAGCTTAGCAAGCAATCAATTAATCAAACTGTGATGGATGGTACCTGATTAATGGTACCTGAGTGATAAATAACACCAGGTAAAGAGGCAATGAAGGAAGGATAACTTAGAACACTGAGTAAATTTTATTCAATATATTTGGTTCAGAAAGATACATTCCCACTTGGGTTTAAAAATCTATCCAACTCTACAGGGAAGGGGGGCAGAGGAAGAGAAAGATAAGGGAAGAAGACAAGGGTAAATTTAAAGTTAAATTTTTAAAGAAAAGTTAAACGAGTAATGGAGTAAAACTTTGGTGAGGAGGAATAAGAGTAAAAGAAAGAAAAAAATTTAAAGGATAAAGATAGAAAGGAGGGAAATACAGAACTAGTAATCTTAACTGTATAGGTAAATGGGATGAACTGTCCCATAAAATAGAAGTGGATAGTAGAATGGATTGAAAACTAGAATTCTACAATATGTTATTTACAAGAAACACATTTTAAGCAGAGAGATACACATTGCATAAAGGTAAAAGGATGGAGCAAAATATACTATGCTTCAACTGAAGTAAAAAAATCAGAGGTAGCCATCCTGATCTCAGATAAAGTAAAAGCAAAAATAAATCTTATTAAAAGGATTAAGGAAGGAAACTACATCTTCTTAAAAGGCACCATAGGTAATGAAGCTATATCATTATTAAACATGTATGCACCTAGTAGTATGACTTCCAATTTCCTGGAGGAAAAGTTGAGAGAATTATAAGGACACATAGACAGCAAAAGCTTAATAAGGAGGGACCTCAATCTCCCTCTCTCAGAACTAGATAAATCTAACCAAAAATAAACAAGAAGGAAGCTGAGAAGGTGACTAAAATCTTAGAAAACTTATATATGATAGACCTTTGGAGAAAACTTAATGGGACCTATGGTCATGCATGAAGACATAAAAACCTTTTAATCAAATGCAGAAAGGCAGAAATAATATATGTATACTTCTAAGACCATGATGCAATAAAAATTACATTTAATAAAGGGTCATGGAAAGAGAAACAAAAAAGTAATTGGAAATTAAATAACTTAATTTTAAATAATGAGTGGATCAAACAACAAATCATAGGAATAATCAATTATTATATCCAACTCAATGTATACCATGGAAATAATATAAAGACTGGCAAATTACCTTCTGTGGAGATGGGGGGAGAGATGTAAGATTAGGGGAAAAATTGTAAAACTCAAAATAAATAAAATCTTTATAATTAAAAAAAAAGAATTCCTACATCTACTCATCTCTTCTCTCATAATATCATATGTATCACATTTATTATCCACAATAAAAATGTCATATATGTTTGCCCTTCAAAAAAATAATAATTATATCAAGAAAATGATAATTATCAGACATCTTCCTAAAATTTATGGGATGCAGACAAGCCAGTTTTGAGGGGAAACTTTTTATTTCTAAATGCTTATGTGAATAAAATAGAGAAAGAGATCCCTGAATTGGATATGTAACTAAAAGAGGTTTGGAAAAGAACAAATTAAAGATTCCCAATAAATACCAAATTAAAAATTCTGAAAATCAAGGGAAAGATTAATAAAACTGAAAGCAAGAAATTGATCTAATAAATGAAACTGAGAGTTGGTTTTATGAAAAAGCCAATAAAATCTGATTTTAAAAAAAGAAAGAAGATAACCAAATTACCAGTATCAAAAATGAAAAGGATGAACTAACCACCAATGAGGAGGAAATAAAGAGATAATTCAGAGTTACTTTGTACAACTGTATGCCAATAAATTTGATAGTCTGAATGAAATAGATGAATATTTACAAATATACAGACTGTCCATATTAACAGAAAAGAAAATAGCATACTTAAATAATTCCATTTCAGAAAAAGACATGGAGAAAACCATCAACAAACTCCCCCCCAAAAAAACCTCCAGGTCCAGATGGATTTATAAGTGAATTTTACCCAATATTTAAGGAACAATTAATTCCTATTCTACATAAATTATTAAAAATAGGAGGAGTTCTATGGTAGACTTATGGAGGAAACTGAATGGGGATAGAAAGGAATATACCTTTTTCTCTGCAGTATATGGAACTTATACAAAAATTGACCATGTATTAGGACATAAAAACCTAATGATCAACTGCAGAAAGGCAGAAATAGTGAATATATCTTTCTCAGATCACAATACAATAAAGGTCATATGCAGTACTGGGCCAAGGACATATAGACCCAGGTCAAATTGGAAACTGAATAACCTCATTTTAAAAAAATGAGTGGACCAAAAAACAAATTATAGAAAGAATTAACTATTTTGTCCTAGATAATGATAATAATGAAACAACATACCAAAACCTATGGGATTCATTCAAAGTGACTCTCAGGGGACATATTATAGCTCTAAATGCTTACATGAATAAATTCGAGAAAGAGGAAATCAAAGAACTAAACATGCAACTAAAAAAATTAGAAAAAGAATAAAACAAAAATCCCCAATTAAATACCAAATTAGAAATTCTAAAAATTAAAGGAGAAATTAATAAAATCAAAAGCAAAAAACTGTTGAATTAATAAATAAAACCAAAAGTTGGTATTATGAAAAAACCAATAAAATTGATAAACCTCTGGTCAATTTGATTAAAAAAAAGAAAGAAGAAAACCAAATCGCTAGTATCATAAATGAAAAAAGGTGAACTCACCACCAATGAGGAGGAAATTAAAGTAATAATTTGAAATTATTCTGCCCAACTCTATGCCAATAAATTTGATAATCTAAGTGAAATGGAAGAATATTTACAAAAATATAAATTGCACAGGTTAAATGAAGAAGAGACTAAATACCTAAACAACCCTATCTCAGAAAAAGAAATTCAACAAGCCATCAATGAACTCCCTAAAAAAAAATCTCCAGGGCCTGCTGGATTCACAAGTGAATTCTACCAAACATTTAAGGAACAATTGGTTCCAATTCCATACAAACTCTTTGGAAAAATAGGGAAAGATGGATCTCTGCCTAATGCTTTCTATGAAACCAATATGGTGCTGTTACCTAAACCAGGAAGAGTTAAAACAGAGAAAGAAAATTATAGACCTATTTCCCCGATGAATATAGATGCAAAAATCTTAAATAAAATCTTAGCAAAATGATTACAAGTTATCAACAGGATACTATATTATGATCAAGTAGGATTTATTCCAGGAATGCAGGGTTGGTTCAATATTAGGAAAACTGCTAGTATACTTAATTATATCAACAACAAATCTATCAGAAATTATATGATCATATCAATAGATTCAGAAAAAGCTTTTGACAAAATACAGCATCCATTCCTATTAAAAACACTAGAGAGTGTAGGAATAAATGGACTGTTCCTTAAAATAATTAGCAGTATCTATCTGAAACCATCAACAAGTATTATATTCAATGGGGAGAGGCTAGAAGCATTCCCAATAAGATCAGGAGTGAAACAAGGATGCCCATTATCACGACTACTATTCAATATTGTATTAGAAATGTTAGCTTCAGCAATTAGAGAAGAAAAAGAAATTGAAGGAATTAGAATTGGGAAGGACAAGACAAAACTCTCACTCTTTGCAGATGACATGATGGTCTAACTAGAGAATCCCAAGAAATCATCCAAAAAACTAGTGGAAACAATTAGCAATTTTAGCAAAGTTGTGCAGGTTATAAAATAAAGCCTCATAAATCCTCAACTTTTCTATATATGTCTAGCAAGATACAGCAGGAATAGCTAGAAAGAGAAATCCCATTCAAAGTAACCTCAGACAATATAAAATACTTGGCAGTCTATTTGCCAAGACAGACTCAGAATCATTTTGAAAACAATTATAAAACACTTCTCACACAAATTAAATCAGATTTAAATAACTGGGCAAATATCAACTGCTCATGGATAGGTAGAGCTAATATAATAAAAATGACAATTCTACCAAAACTAAACTATCTGTTTAGTGCCCTACTAATCAAAATTCCAAAAAATTACTTTAATGAGTTAGAAAAAATTATAAGTAAATTCATATGGAGAAATAAAAAGTCAAGAATTGCCAGGAGCTTAACGGGAAAAAAGTGCAAAAGAAGGTGGCTTAGTCCTACCTGATCTAAAATTATATTATAAAGCATCAGTCATCAAAACTGTTTGGTATTGGCTAAGAAATAGAGTGGTGGACCAGTGGAATAGACTAGGTGTAAAAGCAGATGATTATAGTAATCTGCTGTTTGATAAACCCAAAGAGTCCAGCCATTGGGATTAAAAATTCCCTCTTTGATAAAAACTGCTGGGATAATTAGAAGTTAGTATGGAAGAAACTTAGATTAGACCAACACCTAACATCCTTTACCAAGATAAGATCCAAATGGTTACAGGATTTAGACATGAAAAAACAATACTATAGGCAAATTAGAAGATCAAGGACTAGTTTGCCTGTCAGATCTATGGAAAGGGGAGCAGTTTATGACTAAGGAAGAGTTGGAGAACATCACCAAAAACCCATTAGATGATTTCGATTACATTAATTTAAAAAGCTTTTGCACAGATAAAACCACTGTAACCAAGATCAAAAGAAATGTAGTAAATTTGGAAACAATCTTTACAACTAATGATTCTGACAAAGGATTCATTTCTAAAATATACAGAGAACTGAGTCATATTTTTAAAACAAAAAGCCATTCCCCAATTGAAAAATGGTCAAAGGATATGCAAAGGCAATTTACAGATGAGGAGATCAAAGTAATTCATAGCCATATGAAAAAATGCTCTAAATAATTAATTATTAGAGAAATGCAAATTAAAGCTTCTCTGAGGTACCACCTCATGCATCTCAGATTGACCAATATGACCAGAAAGGATAATGATCATTGTTGGAAGGGATGTGGGAAATCTGGGACACTATTACATTCTTGGTGGAGCTGTGAACTCATCCAACCTTTCTGGAGAGCTATTTGGAACTAAGCCCAAAGGGCAACAAAAATGTGCATACCCTTTGACCCAGCAATACCACTACTGTGTCTATCTCCTGAAGAGATGAAGAAAAAAGGGTAAAAACATTACTTGTACAAAAATATTTATAGCAGCCCTATTTGTGGTGTCAAAGAATTGGAAATCAAGTAAATGCCCTTCAGTTGGGGAATGGCTTAGCAAACTGTGGTAGATGTATGTCATGGAATACTATTGTTCTATTACAAACGAGGAGGGACATGATTTCAGGGAAGCCTGGAGGGTTTACATGAACTGATGTTGAGTGAGATGAGCAGAACCAGAAAAACACTGTATACTCTAACAGCAACATGGGAGTGATGATCAACCTTGAAGGTCTTGCTCATTCCATCATTGCAACAATCGGGAGCAATTTTTGGCTGTCTGCAAAGGAGAGTGCCATCTGTATCCAGATAAGGAGCTGTGGAGTTTGAACAAAGTGCAAGGACTATTCCCTTTAATTTAGAAACAAACAGATATCTTATTGTCTGATCTTGTTACCTCTTAGAATTTTTGTCTCTTCTCCAAGGATATGATTTCTCTCTCATCACACCCAATTTGGATCAAGGTACAACATGGAAACAAAGTAAAGACTGACAGATTGCTTTCTGGGGCGGGGGGGGGGGGAAGAGGGAGGAAAACTGTAAAACTCAAATAATATCTTTAATAAAAATTAATAAAAAAAATAGGAGGAGTTCTACCAAATTCATTTGTGACACCAGCTTGGTGCTTACCTAAACCAGAAAGAACCAAAATGAAGAAAATTATAGACCAATCTCCCTAATGAACATTGATGCAAAAAGTTTAAATAAAATTTTAGCAATGAGATTACAGCAAGTTATTGCTAGGATAATACACCAATCAAACTATCCAATAATGATTTTCCCAAGCTAGAATGATTTATACCAGGTAGCCAGGGATGGTTCAATATTAGGAAAACACTCAAGATAATTGAATATATCAGTAGTAGAAATAACAGAAATAACAGAAATCATATGATTATCTCAATAGATGCTGAAAAAGCCTTTGATAAAAAAATATCCATTCCTATTAAAAACACTAGAAAGTTTAGGGGAAAATGGAGTTTTCCTTAAAATAATAAGTAGTATCTAAAACTATCAACAAATATTATATGTTATGATCCAAGGGTATGAATAGACAATTTTCAAATGAAGAAATTAAAGTTATCTATAATCATATGAAAAAATGCTCCAAATCATTATTGATTAGAGAATTGAAAATTAAAACATCCCTGAGATATCACCTCACACCTATTAGACAAAGTTGAAAAAAGGGAAAATCATCAATGTTGGAGAGGTTATGGGAGGATTCTGATATTAATACATTACTAGTAGAGTTATGAATAGATCCAACCATTCTGGAGAGAAATATGGAACTGTGCCCAAAGAGCAATAAAACTGTTCATACCCTTTGACCCAGTAATTCCAATTTTAGCTCTATACCTAGAAGAAATCATAAAAAATGGGTAAAGTCGACATGTTCCAAGAAGTTCAGAGCAGTTCTTTTTGTAGTGGCAAAGAATTGGAAATTGAGTGGATGTCCATCAATTGGGGAATGAATGGCTAAATAAGTTATGGTACATGAATACTATGGAATATTGTTGTATAAGAAACTACAATTGGTCAAACTCTAGAGAAGCATGGAAGAAATTACAGGATCTGATGCTGAGTGAAGAGATCAGTACCAAGAGAACATGTGCATGTTAATAATAACATTGTGAAACGATCAACCCTGATGGATAAAGCTGCTCTCGGAGACCTAAAACAACCCTATTAGATTGGCTATGGACAATGCTATCCCCTTCCAGAGGAAGTAAAACAAAACAGAACAAAATAAAATATCTTTCAGAATCTGAGGAAAATTGCATTTACTTTTCAAAAGAAAAACTCATGTATTTCTTTCCCTTAATCTTAATCATATCAAAATTAGCTAACCTGTAAACATGCTTAAAACAAATGTGTAAGTACAATATTAACCTGACTGTTCTCCATTGAGGGGAGGGGGTGGGAAGTGAGGGTTGAAGGATATTTTGTAACTTAGAAATATGAATAAGCAAATAGATGAATGCTAAAAAAGCCTTTCATAACATGTATTTGGAAAAGTAAAGCATCAATAAAAAATTAAATTAAAAAATACCATATGAATTAGTTATAACAGGCATTCCTATTTCTATTTTTCATAATAGGAAACTGAGGCTCGGTAAAATGAAGAAGTTTACTCATGATCAAACAATTAGTATATTTTAGAGACTGGATCTGAATCTAAGTCTCCCTAATTCTGTTTATGCTTATGCTATATCTCTGAAAAATAAAAATAATAAAGAGAAAAGAAAAAAAGTTTTTAAAAAATGTTATTGATTTCTAAAGATTTATAATGTGGCTTCTGACTCATCAACTCAACTAAAATGTGACCAGTGACCTTTTAATTGCCAAATCTAATGGTTTTTGCTCAGTCCTCTTCCTTCTTGATTTCTCAGAAGGATCCCATCCTGTTGATAAATCTCTCCTTCAGGACTGGACTCACCCATTTGGGCTTTATGACTCCACTCTTTCAGTTCTCTATTTCCTAGGTCAAGAGTTTGTTTTCAGCTTCTTTTGCTGTATCATCAACCATGATTCACCCCTTTGTTCCTTCAAGCTGAAGTTCCATGTATGCCAAAAGTGGGAAGAGTATGAAAGAAATAGATCTAAGAGTAAAACGAATTTGTTAACAGGTGAATGTCTGTGGTGAAGTGGAAGGAAAGAACAGAGGAGGATTAAGAGAAGGAAGGCATAGAGTTATTACAGAGGAATAAAAATATAGTAGAAATAATAGAGAATTTCAATAGAATCTAACTCAAAACAATTAGGGCCCAGATTACTAAGGAAGGTTACAATCTATTTAAGACCCGATGTCAGAATTATATGGAAAATTTAATAGATCAAAAATAGATCGCAGTGTGTTTTGTCATTCTCTAAGACCATTTTGTAGACCATGTCACTCTCTGCATTGGTAGAGGGGAGTACTCTGTTCCAAGAAATTCACAAGTGAGATCCACCATCTCCCTATCCTGCTGACTTCTCCCAAGCAAAGTAATAGTGTAAATCAAATCCAGAATAATTATAATAACTTATAGTTCTTATAGTGACACTTATTTCAGAGGATCATGTGGCGGTGGAAAAGTGCTAAAAGAAATTATGAAAATTGGGGCAGCTAGGTGGCACAGTGGATAGAGCACTGGCCCTGGAGTCAGGAGGATTGAGTTCAAATCCAACCTCAGACACTTAATAATCACCTAGCTGTGTGATCTTGGGCAAGCCACTTGACCTCATCGCCTTGCAAAAAAGAAAAGGAATAATGAAGATGATAAAAAGAGAGAAGCATGTAAAGACCTATATGGAATAATGCAGAGTAGTAAATGGAGCATAATCATGTAAACAGAACCATTAAAAATCAAATGTAAATAATGTAAAATTATAAAACACAGGAATGGTTCAAAAGAAGAGCAATAGAAATTTGGAGAGGACAGGCAACCAATTGAATGAACTCTCTCAACATCCCCCTCCAAAGAATTTTAAAATAATACCTCAAATCAAATTTTAGAGTGGCAGAACCAATCAAAGGTTAGAGAGAGAGAGAGTTTTTTTCTCAGAAGAAAATAATGAAAAGAGAATTATTAACTTGGTAAAAAAGATGCAACTCAGGACATTGACAGGAAAGGTCTGTGACAATGGTCTGTCTAGAGCACTTGCAAATGGCAGCAGTAGCTGTAGCCTTTTTGGGAGCTCTCAGTTCAGAAATGGTAAGGATATCAAACTGGTCAGAGATTACAGGGAATCCTTTGCTGCTCTGGGTGTACCTTGGACTGAATGGAAACTCTATAGCCCATATCAGTTCTGGGTCACAGTTCCAAGAGGGAAGTGGGGTACTTCTGGTTGATCAGAATGCAGCAGGACCCTGATCTGTTCCAGACTTGTGCTTGTAGCTGTAGGAGACAGAAGACCTAGTCACAGTTACAGGTCCTAGAGGAGTGCTAGCATTTGCAGCTGCAAGAGAGTGGGAGACCTAGTTACAGTTCCCAGAATCACCAGTACTTGTGGCTTCAGGAAAGCAGGGTCCTATACTGGGTAAAGTCCAGAGTATAGACCAGAAGAGAAGTGACCACACCTCTCCCAGGATAAAACAACCTTGGAAACACCTAAAACTTGCAGACCCTCAGAACTAGCTCTGAAAATAGCAGCATGAGGAGTTTGGAACAGTTTCTCCCCACTTGTGAGTAGAGCCCAACCTGCAAATAAAATTCAAAGTCAAGATACAGACTAAAAATGAGTAAACAACCACCACAACAAAAAGAACTTGACTATAAAATTTTACTATGGTGTCAAGAAATTCTAAGACATAAATTCAGAAGAAAAAAAATAACAGCTAGAACCAAATCCTCAAAGAAAAATCCTATTTGGACCGAATGCCAAGAAGAATTGCTGGAACAGTTGAAGAAAGAGGTAGTAGCAGAAAAATTGGGAAAAGAAATGAGACATACAAAAAAAGTAAAGGTAAGAACTGGAGAAGAATTAATTCTGCTTCAGCTAAAGTTAAAACAAAAAGCAGGGGTAGCAATTAGGATCTCCAACAAAGCAAAAGCAAAAAATAGATTTAATTGAAAGAGATAAACAAGGAAACTACATCTTGCTAAGAGATACCATAGACAATGAAACAATATTAATATTAAATATATGTGTACCAAATTGTATAATATCCATATTCTTAAAGGAAATGTTACAAGAAGAAATAGACAATAATACTATACTTAACAAGGGACCTGAACTTTCTTCTCTTAGAACTAGATAAATATAATTAAAAATAAATAAGGGGCAGCTAGATGGTGCAGTGGATAGAGCACTGGCCCTAGAGTCAGGAGGACCTGAGTTAAAATCCAGTCTTGGACACATAATAATTACCTAGTACGTGACCATGGGCAAGTCACTTAAACCCATTGCCTTGTGAAAACTAAAGTAAATAAGAAGTTAAGTAGATGAACAGAATTTTAGAAAACCTAGATATGATATATATCTGGAGAAAACTGAAAGTGAATAGAAAGAAATATGCCTTTTTCCCAGTTGTTCATGACATCTTCCCCCAAATTGGTCATATATTAGGGCATAGAAACCTCACAAACAAATTCAGAAAAACAAAAATATCAAATGCATCATTTTTAGATCACAATTCAAATAAAATTATATTCAATAAAGAACCATGAAAACATAGGTTAAAAATTACTTGGAAACTAAATAATCTAATCCTAAAGAATGTTAAGTCAAAGAAAAAATCATAAAAACAATCAACTTCATTAAAGAAAATTATAACAATAAGAAAAACATACCAAATTCTATGGGATATAGTCAAAACAATACTTGGGGAAATTTTATATCCTAAACACTTACCTTTCCTCTCCTCTCATTGAGAAAGAAAGATATTTGATATGTGTAATCATGCAAAAAAAAAATTCCACACCATTTTGCGAAGGAAAATTCAGACAAAAAAGAAAAATTAGAAAGATAATTTTTAAAGTATGCTTCAATCTACATTCAAAATCCACCAGTTCTTTCTCTAGAGATAGACATTTTCATCACAAACACTTTGGAATTGTCTTGGATAATTGTATCATTGAAAATATCTGTCATTCACAGTTAATCATCATTATAATATTGTTGTACTGGTACAATGTTCTCCTGGTTATGCTTACTTCCCTATGTATCAGTTCATTTAAATCTTCACAGGTTTTTCTGAAGTCATACTGCTCATTATTTTAAGCAACATTATGAATTAAATAACATTTGGAATTGACTTAAAGAGGATTCAGGTGAATGTAAAATTCATTCTTACCATTAGGGAAATATTACATCATAATCATACACCACATTGATGAGCTTCCCCTCAATTTCCAATTCTTTGTCAACACAAAATGAATTGCTATAAAAATTTTTGAACAAATTTTTTCCTTTTCCTTTGATCTCTTTGGGATATAAACTTAATAGTGGTATTTCTGGGTCAAAGAATGTTAGCAGTTTTATAGCCCTTTTGGCATAGTTCCAAATTGCCTTGCAGAATGCTTTACAGAATACTTTTCCAGTTCAGTTCACAACTCCACCAACAGTGCATTAGTACTACAATTTTTCAAGATCCCCACCAAATTTCTTTTTCTGAAAACTGTCTGTCCATATGCTTAACCATTTATCAATTGGGAAATGACTGATATTCTCAGAAAGTTGACTCAGTTCTCCACATTTTTGTGAAATGAGACCTTTATCTGAAAAACGTGCTTTAAATTTCCACACATACCCCAGTTTTCTGCTTTCCTTCTCATCTTGCTTGCATTGGATTTTCTTTGTGCAAAACCTTTTTAATTTAATGTCATCAAAATTATCCATTTTACATCCAGTAATGCTCTTTATCTCTTGTTTGGTCTCATATGTCCCTTTTGAACCTCTATGGAGATTTTTTTTTTTAGGTTTTTGCAAGGCAAATGGGGTTAAGTGGCTTGCCCAAGGCCACACAGCTAGGTAATTATTAAGTGTCTGAGGCCAGATTTGAACTCAGGGACTCCTGACTCTATTTGTCTTCTCTTTTTTCTGTCTCATTGCTGTTGGATTTGTATTATTTACTCATAGGAGTTTCCTGTTTTCTATCAACCATTTATTTATTGTCTATACTTTTTTAATGGGTTTTATATCAAAACAGAGATAAGCTGATTTCTTCTGCATTCTGAGGGTATATTTGCAATAAAAGAATTGACTACATAAGGGTGGAGAACTCATCAAACAAATTGCCTATGAGCCTACATTAAGCTCTCTCTAGAGACACAAAGGGATGTAAATAGTGTCATACTTGTTCATTGTGTTACAAACTTCAAAAAAATCATTCATTTTTCTTTATGTTTCTATGAATCTCACTATTGGGTTCACCAGTTGTGACTTAGGCTTAAACTCAAGATTTTCTTTCTTGTAGTTTTTGATTTTCAAAAGCCTATATAAGCCAGTAGCTTCCATCTGAATTCTTTCCAGAATACCCTCCCCCCATACACACACACCATTCATTGTTGCATAGACACCTTGAGGGTAGCTTGGTAGTGAAGTAGATAGAGCATGGGTGTTAGAACCAGAAGGACAGGAATTCTAATCTAGTTTCAGACATTTTCTAGCTGCGTGACCTTGAGCAAATCACTTAACCCTGATTGTCCTGCATTCAGAGACTGGAGGTCAATCATGCTGATTCATATCTGACCACTGGATCTTAGATGACTCTGGAGGAGAAAGTAAGACTGGTGACTTAGCACAGCACCATCTCACTCAAATCCAATTCACACATTTGTCATGGCTTCATCTCCCTGATGTCATGGTCTTCTTCAAGGAAGAAGGACATTTTTTTTTTGCATGGATATCTTAGGATGAGTCACTCCATCTCTTCGAGTTTCAGACCCTGGCTAGTTTTCTGTCCAAAATCTGTGGGTAGAAAACAAATCTTTTTCCCTTAAGCACAATAAAAATAGGCACCATGCTCATAAGATGGGTGTCCCATGCCTTCCACCAGAGAAGTAATGTCCTCTTGTACAATTCCGTTTGGTAGTTCTAACCTAGATCTGACTGTAGCTTCTACCAAAACTTACTTATCAACTGTGGTGCACACTATGTGGCAAAGCTTTGGTCCCTAGGTCAGAAAAGAGAGCTATGAATGTTTCTCTACATCACAATTATACTATTGGAGAAAAAAAAAAATACAGGACTCTGTGTAAATAATTAAAAACACTAAAGGTCCCAAGCTGGTACCAGACTTAAATAGTTTATTCCCTTAATTCATTCTCAGCACATGATCTGCTCTCTACCACATATAAGCTACTTTGATTCAAGGTACAATAGGTCCTTACCCACCATTTGCATCTCTTAAATGTTCTATTAGAAGTACCAGAGCCAACAGTTACTATTCACTCTAGATATTGCTCAGAGTTCCAGCACCAAGAGAGTCTCAGGGAAATTTCCCCCATTGCTGCTCAGAGTATCAACTGGATGTTTCTTCTGCTTCTGCTCAGCAGTGCCCAAATCTCTAATGCAAAAGACTCCAATGTCTTATAAATTATAGAAAAGATTAAAAATCCAATTATACTGTAGTATCCATATTGATCACAGATTTCTGGCTCACTGATTCACTTATAAAGTGATATGCCTGGATAGTACTTTGCACTTTCTCTGACTATGCCTGCAATGACATTCTGGCACTTAATTAATATTAATTAAACAATTAAGCATCATTAATTTGCCTTTATAGAGTTTGAAAAGACTTCTTGGATGGTAAAAGAAGTGGTGGAAAGGATAATTTAAATAGCTTAGGTCTCTTTAAAAAGCTCCTCAAGAGGGGTGGCTAGGTGGCACAGTAGATAGAGCACCGGCCCTGGAGTCAGGAGTACCTGAGTTCAAATCTGGGCTCAGACACTGAATAATTACCTAGCTGTGTGGTCTTGGGCAAGTCACTTAACCCTATTTGCTTTGCAAAAACCTTAATAAAAAAGCTCCTCCCCCCTACTGCCATCCAAAAAATAAAAATCCCCTTTGGCTGCAAAAAAATTCAAAATCATTCTCTTGTATTAAAGTTGTTATTCATGAGGACAGTGATGTTTCTCCTACTGAAAAAACATTTCTAAAAAGTTAGGAAGACCCAGAATTTCTTGGAATTCTTCATATTTGCCTCTGATTGCTTCAATTGAGACCCACATGAAATAGAAGCCCAATTCAGACCATCTCAGCCTTCAAAAACAAGGGTTAGAGCATTAGCACACAACCAAGAAGAACTTCACAATATCTCTCACAGAAATACACTATTGCCTTCCTGGTGTGTGGATAAGTCACCAAAATGAATGGAAAAATGAAGTTTTAATTTGTTGATTTGTTGTTCAGTCATTTTAGTCATGTAAGACACTTTGTGACCTCTTGTAGGGTTTTCTTAGCAAAGATACTTAAGTGGTTTGGTTTTGCCTTCTCCAAGTCATTTTACAGATGAGGAAAACTGAGGCAAACAGAATTAAGAAACTTGCCAGAGTCACACAGCTGATAAATGTGTGAGGCCACATTTGAACTCAGTAACAAGAATCTCCCTGATTCGAGGTCCAAAGTACTAATTAGGCAGTATTATATCAAAAGTATGACTTAGTAGATTATTTGCCTTGAAGTAGAAAAGAGCTAAGTTCAAATCCCACCCTCCCCTTCTAATGTCCCATCTGGTATCCCATGTCACTCTCTATGGTTATAAATTATAAAATAACATAAAAATTATAGTAAATTAAATATTGAACTATAATACTAAATTGTAAAAAAAAAAAAAAAACTGATCTCCATTGGTGGAGGGAGTTTTCTCCCCAGGAGTTTCCTACCCAGTGGGTGTGCCACCAAAAAATAACTACATATTGAATCAGAAGTTACCTACAAAAGGAAGGGATTGCCTATCCTGTGAGGAAATTTTAGGACACAAATGTTAAAGAGAAGACTCAAGTTCTAGGTACAGGCTCATGTAGAATAATTCTTAGTTCTTCTCCCTACTTCTAACCTCAAGTCCAACAGAAAAAAAAGATTTGTCTCATCATGATGGGTCAGAGACTGAAAGTTCTTGAATGAGCTGCAGATTAAAGCTTCTGTCTTTGGAGTGAGCCAAATTCAGATGAAGATTCTGTATACATAGAATTGAACTAGGATGTTCTTTTGTTCTGAGTAAGGATCCCCACCCCCCAGATGACTCACCCAAGTCCTTGCCCTCATAATTTCCCGCCTCTAAGAACACCTTTATTCCTTCTGAATCCAGTTGCACTGAAAGGTCTGTTTCTCTGATTGTCACTCCATTTTGGGGTCTGTGCTTCCATCACTCCTTACCTCCCACCACATATACTTCCAAGCAGATACAAGTATTTTCAGACTGCTTCCCATTAGCTATGATATTTTAATTGGTTACTGAGTCAGAATTCCCCAGATAGACTAAAGAGACAATCCCAATTCCTCAGGACTTGTCTTTCTGCTCAAATTTTTTCTTGAGGTAGCAAAACAGTTCTCTAGACTTGAGAGAGTCCATCCCCTTATAGAGCTGACTTGTGAGCATATGGTTCCCAATCAAGTCTGTGACTGGGATGGGGTCACCTCCTGCTTGTATCTTCCATTCTTTGTCTGATGACTTCTGGGAAACTTTTTTTTCTGCCTATTTGGATATTTATAACATCATTATAACATATTTGATTAAATATTTAATTAATTCACCTCTAAAAAGCTCCTAGATTTATTGAGTTTCAAGTCCTATCAGTGGTTGCCTTGGCAATACCAGACTGATAGAGCCCACTGGCTGGAAGTTCCTTGCCCTTGTTCTAGACCCTTGTTAGATACAGAAAGATAGCTAGCATCTTCCTAGGCACCTAAGCAGTAGGTTATCATCTCCTGAAGTAGTTGTGGGTTAAAGAGAAAGGTGGGAGATAGAAAGAGACAAAGAAAGGAGAGATAGAGACAGAGATAGACAGAAATGAAAGACAGACAAAAAGAAAGAGAGAGAAAAGAGTGACAGAAACCAAGAGACAAAGATAGACAGACAGAAAACCAAAAAGAAAAAAGCCTATTTGGCACTGACCAAATTGAACTCTGGAAGTAAAATATCAAATAACTAAGGAACAGAATTTTTGCAAAGAAGCTGATTGCAAATGTCTCAATCATGTTCAAATATTCACCTTTCAACTGATGGAAATCATTCAATAATTCTTTACTGCTTAGTTAGCACTGACCTTTCTGGGTGGTAATAAAACTGACATTTCATACCTGAGTTTTTCTCACTGCTATGCATTCCTTATTTTTCTTTTAAGAAAAATAATGGTCTCTGCAACAACTATGTTTCTTTAGAACATATTCTCTCTTTTAAAGGATAATATTTTTAAAATATTTATTTACTGTTTTATTTCTTTTACATTTTGAGTTCCGAATTCTCTCCTTCCCTCCAGTCCCCCTTTTGCCCACCAAGAAGGCAAGTAATATGATAACAATTATTCATGTTGTCATGTAAAAAATATATCCATAATAGCCAAGTGCAGCAATGAAATTTCAAGAAATTCAAGAGAAAAACATTCTTTGTCAAGTCACAAGTCATATATTTTGATTCATTGTGGTCATGCTTAACTTTCTTTTGAGTTTTTTCTCAAATCTTTTTCATATAGGTATAACAAAATTCAATTCTGTCAGTATTGTGGAAGAATAGATCCACTCATTTATTGCTAATGAAATTGTAGACTTGCAGATGCATTTTGGAGAGAAATCTGACAGTACAAATAAAAAGTTACAAAACATCACTCCCTTTGACCTAAGAATTTCTTTGTTGGGAAAACACTCTGAAAGTGTTTTATAAGGTGAAACAACAAAAATTAGGAGGTGCAGTATATCTTTAAAAAACTGTATATAGTAGTATGTGTAAATTAAAAAAAAACAACTTGGAAGTAAAATATCCAGCAAAAGGAAATAAATAAATAAAATATGATCTGTTATATGGTATAATAAATTATGGTATGTTAAGGAAAGGGAAGCAATTGGGAGACATAGAGAAAAGAGTGTTCAGTCTGGAGTCAGGGAGACCTGAGTTCAGATTTGACCACTCATACTAGCTAGCTGTGTGACCCTGGACAACTCATCTAACTCTGTTTGCTGGAGAAGGAAGTGGCAAACCACTCCAGTATCTTTATCAAGAAAACCTCAGATGAGGTCAAGAAGAGTCAGACATGACTCAAATCAACTGAACAATAAGCAATAGCTAAAAGGGGACCTTAGAGATCATTGAGTTCAACTTAAGCAAAGTCAATTCAACATATTTATTTTAAAGTATTTTGAGGTACTGTGATGCAAAGATGAAAACATAATGGTCCCTCTAGTAACTTACTCACTATTAGCAGGATATGACATGAATACAAATAAGTTGATGCAAAATATATGCAAAAATAATATATAAAATCATTTCAAAAAGGAAAGCATGCTAACAAACAGCAGAATAAAGGAAGGTCACATGAGGGAGATGTCACCTGAACTAGACTTTGAAGGAAGATGTATAGAAGTTAGGGTACTAGATCTGGAATCAGGAACATCTGGATTCAAATCTTGCCTTATACATTTACTGACTGCTTGACCCAAAGTAAGTCACTTCACCTTTCTGAGCCTCAGTTCCCTCACTGGTAAAAGTGGACTGGATCATACTTCCTGTTTTAAATATATGATTCTGTGATACTGGAGGTTACAAAACAGAACTGAGAAGCAAGCAATGATGGGGGCAGAAAAGTTCAGAAGAGGACAATCAGAGAGACCAGGAAGCTTAATATGGATGGTCTTACCTTTTTTTTAGTAAAGTCTTAGGCAACACGCTTAGTGCCCACCCTCCTTTACCAAAGAGGAAGTTGGGATGCAAAGAGATACGGTGGCTTACCAGAGTATGATCTAACCACCAGCATTATCCCCAGGCTCCCTGACATTGATCTCTCCACTGCCTAAGTTCATACATAGAGCTAGAAGAAGACTTAGAATGTTTTAGGCCAACTTCCTCAATTTACAGAGGAAAAAACTGAGGCTCACAGAGTTTCGGTGACTTGCACCGGACCTAAGATATGGGACTATAGGGTGGGGATTTGAATCAAGTCCTCTGAATTCAAACTCAACATGCTTTCCACTGAGTCATCCTGTCTCCTACCCATAAAACAGCATGGACTTTGGGATGGAGCTGTATTTGCTTATGGAAAAAAATGACAAAAGTAACCTGGAGCATGATTTTGATTCTACCATTGCTAAAGATAAATAAATCCTTAGTGTATACAATTGTTGAGTCTGAGGAGAAAACTGACTTCCTCAAGCTGACTAAGTCCTGCCCTGGCTTATTTGAATTGGTGGCCCTAAAAGACTTTTTAAAAAGTCATTGTGAAAAGGCCTTGTGCTTGGCCCTCCCTCAAGTCCATCCTAATTGGAACAGGAGGTGCAAATTAGGCAGTAAATCAGGACTGAGTTTGGGTGTTCAAATGGCTTGTGAGGAGGCCAAAGAGACTCTGTTCCCCCTCATTTAGCACTTTGTAGTTGGTGCAATTTTGCTTGAGACCTCTGAAGAACCCAGTTCTTTTTTATTTTGGTTGTTTTCAGTTCCTTTATCAGATAGTCACATGGTAGTTCCTCTAGTTACATAAGATCAGTTGATCTGGTCTTTCAGTTCCCTCCCAATAGCCCCGTGCTTCCTACTTGAAACTATCCAGAATGCATCAGCTCCACTCCTGCTCTCAGACCTCACCTGCCTGGTAGGTGGAGGCCAGCACAGGAGATGCTGACTTGTCTGGCTTCGGTAAGGTATGGGCAGAACAGGTGACTAACCAAGAAGCTAATCAGTTCAGCAGATAATTTAGGCTCTTTGGGGCAAATAGCTGAGATGACTTTAAAGATATTCAGTCTTCCAGACTAAATTAAAAACATAAATATATATACACATATGAATGTATATATATATATATAATATAGCTATAAAATAATGTATGAATACATAAACATTTTAAATGTGTTAAAATTTATTAGAGTATAAATTTTATTTATAAATCATTTATATTTATAATATATTTATATTTGTGTGTATATATATATGTATATATAAATATAAAAATATAGAGAGGGAGAGAGAGAGAGAGAGAGAGAGGTTAGGTCTAACTGAAGTGCCAGACCTGAAGTCAGGAAGACTAATCTTGGTGCATTCAATTTGGTCTCAGGCACTTACTAATGTAGGGGTTACTCTGGGCAAATCACTTAACCTTGTTTGGCTCAGTTTCCTTCTTTGTAAAAAATGAACTGGAAAAGAAAATGGCAAAACACTCCAGTATATTTGTTAAATCAGACATGACTAAAATGACTCAATATCAAAGTATGTGTCTAGCTAGTTCAGACAAAAAAAAGGACCTTATCTTCACCTAACTCACATTTACTTAATACCTCACAATTTACAATGGCACTTTCTCCTAAGATTACCAGGATTGGGAAGAGGGGGAAGGAATAAACATTTAAGTAATGCTTAATATGTGCTAAACATTTTGCTAATTACTTTACATATTTTATTTTATTTGATCCTCATAACAACCCTGAGAAGTGGATGCTACCTATTTTATAGTTGAGGAAATAGAGGCAAGCCAAAGTTAAATGACTTGTCCAGGGTCATGTAGCTAGTGACCTTGATTTGAGGCTGGATTTAAACTTCAATAATCCTGATTCCAAATGCCCCATCAACTTATTATACCATTCTACCTCTCAAGGATCCAATGATTGTGGGATCCTGAGTTTAAGGGACTTAGAAATTTCAATGGATCCATTCCCATGCTATGTGATGGAGCTCTGGAATCAATGCGAGAAGGGGAAGCATGGGGTGATGTGGAGAAAATTTTGGATTTAAAGATAAAGGACCTGGCCTCAAATTTTTTTGCTGCTGTTGACTACCCAGGTCTTCTTGACTCTAGGCTGTCTGGGCAGAGTGAGGTGGATAGTCCCAATATGATGATCTCCATTTTACAAATGAAGAATCTGAGGCTTAGAGAGATGAAGAGACTTGTCCACAATCCTAATGAGCATTGAAGTCAGAATTAAAATCAACTTCTGACTTGGTGTCCTTGGCTCTTTATCAACACTATTCTTTTATATCTTCCCAAGGAATCACAAAAACATTTTCCAAGAAGCTGAAACACTTGACAAATCCTTGCAGAAACACCACTAGATTTGGAGGCAGTAATACCTATGTGACCTTGGCCAAATTATTTAACTGTTCTGAGTGTCAGTTATTCATTTGTAAAATGAGGAGGGTGGACTAAGGCATCTCCAGCTCTCTATCTTCCTGCTAGATCTATGATATAAGCACCCAGAAGGAAAACTCTTTCAAAGGGAAGTCACTGCTTTTTCACTTAGCTCCCAAGACAGCAAGAAGTTGAGTAAATGGATTGCTATTATTTAAACTGGCATTTGACCAAGATATCTTGGTTGACAAAGTATGAGGGTTAATTGAATGATATCAATTGATCAAGACTAGAAATAGGGGAGATAAATCTCCCCATTATCCAAATGAGAAATGGTCAACCTCCTCTGAACACAGGTATCATCATAAAACCCCAAAGCCCTGAGGAAGGTATACCAAGGTCTGGCAGACATTGGGGTAGAGTTCAAGGATAGTGTGACCATTTCATATGGGATGCAAGCTAAATTCTCTGTGGGTAGTGCAATGGATAGAGCACCGGCCCTGGAGTCAGGAGGACCTGAGTTCAAATGTAACTTCAGACACTCAATAATTACCTAGCTGTGTGATCATGGGCAAGTCACTTTAACCCCATTGCCTTGCAAAACAAAATTGAATATCAGACTTTCAGGTGCTCCTATGTCATTGTACTGGGAAGTAGGACATAGAAGGGAAAAGAATTAATGCACGCCCCAGGATGCTAATCTCACTTCTGCTGCCAACTATCTGGGTAATTTGGGATGATTTATTTGCTCAACATGAATCTCAGTTTTCTCATCTGAAAACTGAGTTTGCCTTAGGCAATTTCTAAGGTATTTTCCAACTCCATGAGTCCACCATGATGGTCTCTAAAAGAGAGAACAAGATGGAAACATGGCAGTTTTGCAACAAAGCTTAGCGATGTCCAGTTCATTCTAGGAATCTTAGAGATTATTGTTATAAATAAGAACATCAAAATGAGCCTTAATTTTAGGCTACTTTTATCTGTATCTCTAAAAGACACAGGTCTTTTTATCCTCTACCACTCTTGTCATTTGAAAGATAATGGGGAAAATATTATAATGGACCTTTATTATCTCTCCCAGGTATTAGTCTGAAACTTATCCAAAGAAGAATTAGTTATTTGCTTTGAATCCCTCTCCTACTAAAGCTTGCTTTAGACAACGATGGGTGCAAAACGAGCAAGTTCATATGTTTTCAAAGAGGAAACTCTCTGAGAGGGGGCCCAAACATTGAAGTTATTATTGATAAGCTTCTAAGAGCTGAATTTCAGGCCATGTCAGCACAAAGCTGTTAAACTATAATTAACATAATGTAAAAGGGAGTAGATTAGTCTATTTCGAGTAGAGCATATAGATTGAAAAGTGAGAATTACTTTGGAAGATAGATTTTGGACCAGATTATGGAGGCCTTAAATTCCAGAGTTTACATTTGATTCTAGGCAAGCTTTTGCTTCCAGGAATGATTATAATTCAGATCTTTCTTCTTGCTTCTTGCCACCTCCATTTCCCATTTCAGAAGATCCCTATAGTAATATTGACATCAAATAAATTATCTACAATGTTAAAACTTCCTATATGAATTGTCTCTCTCTCTGTTAGACTATAAGATCCTTGAGATTGGGTATTGCCTTGCTTTCCTATTTGTATCTTAGTGCCTTGAAGATACTTTGCACAAAGTAAGAAATGCTTTCTCATCCATTCATTCGGTCCTATGAGCCTCAACAAAAGAATCTTCCTTGGTTTGGTAAGAAAGGGACAGCAAACATGATAGTAAATTTTTCAGAGCCATAGAATGTGCCAGTCACTTCAATATGTATTCAGTCTTCGGAAATATTAAGAATAGATGCTTTTATTTTCCATCCATTAACTTCTCTCTTTTCCTTTTATTTTGGCAGATGACCTTGTTAGTTTCTTCAACTTTCAGGAAAGACCTTAGCTTACATCACACCCAGGGCTATCTCTAGTCATCCTGATTCCTATCTGGACCCACATGGCTCTGAAGGAGAAAGTGAGATTGGTGGCTCACTCAAATCCATTTCACATGTATCTCATGGCATCATCTCCACTAATGTCATAGTGTTTTTCAAGAATGAAGGACAAACAATAACAACAATAAGGGATTAAAAAGAGGTAAGGACAGGAGGGGAGTTTTAATCTACAAATGGAATGACCAGCACAATTTCTAGACACTTAAATTACTCTGTCATATTCTTATTGAACAAAACACACACCCACGCTCCCTCATTCTCCCTCCATATTCAAATACACCCAAAAAGAATGTTGATTTAAAACACTCACATTCCCTTTAAAAGACATCAAGCTGAGGACAGTTTCTGTACCACCAAGTTTACAAGTCTCCTTTTCGTTGACTGCGATTGCATTTTGTTGCTGTTGTCAAGGCATTTTATTCAACCACTGTTTCTGGTTTTGTAGATATTTTTGTGGTCAGAACCATTGCCTTTCTCCTCTTCCTGAAACTACATATATATGTATATATTTATGTATATTATAAATATACATCAACATGGAAACACATATATTTGTAGTATATTTACATGTAAGTATAGATAAGATGCCATATATCTGCTTCAGTCAGAAACAGGAATTTTACATAGTCATCTGTCTGTTCCAAATGCTAGTTTTAGATTTAGAGGATCTGGATTCAAATTTCACCTCTGATATTTCCTGCCTGGGCACTTAATCTCCCTTGGCTTCCATTTAAATGTATAGAGGATAAAGTACTAGGCTTCAGAGTCCAGAAGACCTGATTTGAATCTTATCTGCCATTTATTTACTGTCTGTCCTCTTTCAACCTTAGCTTCCTTAATAATATGGAAAGGTATGACTTGGATGAACTCTCAAGGACTTCAAGATCCTTTAATCCTGTGCTTTCTTCCTCACAGTAATCTCACTGTCCTCCAGCATAAAATGAAAAAATAGACTAGAGAGTCCCTTCTAGCTGTAGATATCTGATCCTCTAAAATTTGATTGGGAAAAAAATTGGAAAATTTGGGAATTAGTTGATAAAAAAAATCTACATAAAAAATTTCTTATAGGGTGGAGATGGCATGGACATAATGGAATGGTACATTAAGGAATGCTATAATGAACTATGAAGATGATAGATACAGAGAATTATAGAAAGACTTAGATGAACTAAGGCAGAGTGACTGACATAAGCAGACTTGGGAAAACAATATACACAATAACAACAATTGAAGCAGAAAGAATCAAATTAAACCAAATTCTGTATCATTAAAATGGCTTGAGCAATTACCTTCCATCACAAAGCTAGTCTGATAGTAAAGAAATTATTCCTTTTCCATACAAAGGAATAATTTCTTTACTATCAGACCAAGGTGACATGCTGGTTTTTCTTGACCTGCTTTTTTTTCTATTTCCCTTTTCCTTTTGCATCTTTATTAAAAAGTAACAACTCTTTAGATTGGAGAGAGATAGGGAGGGGTATATAGGAAATGAATGTGATGTAAAAACAAAAGATATCAATACAATTTATTTTTTTAATAGAAAGAATATGGGGATATGAAAGAATAAGTCAGAATAGAACAGAGCATGTTCCCAGAGCATCAATTTGTTTTGACATTCAGAAAGTGGTCACTAGGTGGCAGCATGAACATTTGAGAGACAGCATGGAGCTGGACACAGTTTTTAAGGGATCTCTGTGGAATCTGGTGCCAAAGGCAAAACCTTCCCTTCTGAGTGCCCTGGTTCCTATTCCAATTAAACCATTTAGTGGCATAGCAGTAAATGATTTTAAATTACTTTGTAACCTAGCCTGACTATACCAAAGAGATTAAGTTGATTGTTTCTCAAAGAAGGGACTGGATTGGAACAAGCTATTTGGGTAAGAGGCTTTTGTTTCCCGGAGGGTATGATGGACAGTAAGGCGGGGAAGCCAGAAAATAGGATCAACCAGGGAAATCTCTGTTTAGGATTTTCACTTGCATTCATTAAGCTCACCAACACTTCTAAAGTACCTGCTGAATGTGGAACATTTTAGGATAGAGTAATGGAGAAAATGCTAATTGGAGTCAAAAGACTGAGATGGAAATCCTGGCTCTGATATTCACTCCATGGGTTGTTACAATTTCTCTGGGTCTCAGTTTATCTTCCCTAAAAGAAGGATAGATAGACTGGGCAAGAAATTTAATTAGGCTACCTAGCCACAGACTGGTTTTTAGGCAAACATTCTAGGTGACATAAACTAACTGAGAGATCTCTGGTCATAAAATGAGGAAGAGCAGAGTTCAAATCCTGCCTCAGACATTTCCTAGCTGTGCCTTCCTCAATTTATCTTGTTTTTATTTGTTAGTTGGTTCTTATTCTTCTTAATCCAAGAAGACCAAAATGACATCACTATGTTTGAGACAAATTACATTGTGTCCTATTGTGGCTCAGAGGACCAATACGAGTTTGAAATGTTCTACCAGAGGTGGTCAGACACAAATAGTCCACATAAGCACCTGGGTTGCTTACTCTAAACTTATGAATGTCACATCTCCTTTGTGCTGCTTATTTATTTAGCTTCATATTTGCTCCTTGAAGCCAAGGCTTTATTCCATTTTTTTATTTTAGATCCTTAGTGCCTAACATAGAGTGCTTTGTACATCATGGACAATTTTTTTTTAGGTTTTTGCAAGACAAATGGGATTAAGTGGCTTGCCCAAGGCCACACAGCTAGGTAATTATGAAATGTCTGAGACCGGATTTGAACCCAGGTACTCCTGACTCCAGGGTCCATGCTTTATCCACTACACCACCTAGCGGCCCTCCATCATGGACAATTAATAAGTATTTATGGAGTTGAATCAGGCAAGTAAATCTCTTTGAGTCTTCTCCATCTATAAAATAAAGGTTCCTGTTCTACAGTACCACCTAGTTACAATAACGAAAAGTAAGCAAAGTACAAAGCTATCCTAGGTTCTGAGTGCACAAAGACAGCCCCCCCCCAAATTACCATCTTCAAAGAGCTTATATTCTATTTAGCTCTAAAATTATGTTTTTTATTTTTTCCTTTCCTCTCTCCATATACTGTTATTCAGACAACCATGTGAACGTCAATCCTGTTGTTATATCTTTTTGAACAAATAATACATTTTTAAATCAAATAAAGGTCAGTACCAAGGTTGCAGTAAAGTTTTGGTTTTGGTTTTTAGCTGCCAAAGCCTTGCTCCAGTGACTTATTGTGGCAAAGAGGTAGGTTTGATTTCTCAAAGATTTTCAACCAAAAAAAGAAGGAAGGAAGGAAGGAAGGAAGGAAGGAAGGAAGGAAGGAAGGAAGGAAGGAAGGAAGGAAGGAAGGAAGGAAGAGAAAGAAAGAAAGAAAGAAAGAAAGAAAGAAAGAAAGAAAGAAAGAAAGAAAGAAAGAAAGAAAGAAAGAAAGAAAGAAAGAAAGAAAGAGGAAGAAAATTCTGGGAGATGCTGGCCAAACTAGAAAAGTTTCGAGTATAGGGTAGTGTGTCTGAGGACTGTAGCTGAGTGAGGAAAAGTTCATCATTAGAACACCAAGTTGCAAGTTGCTTGGTCAGAGCAGGTCATGACTCTATTTACTGAATCAGAGAGGGCTAGAGATGTGTTTGAGTGCAGAGCACACACCCTCATAAAATCACAAATCATAGAATCATCTGATAAAAGACTAATAATAAAAATGATAATAGTTCACAGATGGCTGGTGCTTTAAGGTTCACAAAGCTCTTTATGCATATTATTTCCTTAGAACCCATGAGATTTCTGTGAGTTAGATGCTCTTATTACCTCATTTTACAGCTGAGAAAACTGAGGCTCAAAGAAATTAAAGGGTTTTCCCCCACAGTCATATAAATAGCAAATATCTGAGGCAGAAGGCCAGCCAAGGTCTTCCTAACCCTGAGTCTAGTATTCTCGGGGTTAGGTCACACTGCCTTGAGTTTTATCAGAAGAGAGAATGAGAATTTTAAATTTTGAAAATTATCATTGAAAATGATTTTGAAAATTATCAGTTTAAGGTATTAATGGACAATTGCCTGAGTAGCTTGGCTCTTTGGGAACTCTAAGAATCAACCTAGCCATTTTCCTACATCCTGGGTAAGTAAAGCTTATAGGGTAAAATTTGCCCTTCAGACATTTGGTTTAGTCTTGAACTCCATCAGTTCTAATTGTGACATCATAACTAGCAGAAGAAGGGAGCCAATGAACAGTTTGCCAGTGCTGTATCACTGCCATGTGAATACCAGTGCCATCTTACTGACTCTGCTGAGTCCACATCTATGCCAATATCCAATCTAAGAATCACAGACCTCCCAGGAAATCTTTCTGCCAACCCCTGTTGTGAGCCATACTATCCAATAAAATTATTTTTCAAATTAAATCTTATCTGATTTCAAATCAATCCCAAAGTTGGAGCTTAAGAATACTGTTTAAAAATATTATGTAAATATACTTTGATGTCATTCATTTGTGGTTTTCAAATATCTACACTAAATATATTTCAAATACATTGGTATTCTTTAATTTATACAATTGATATAAATGTAACTTGAATTTTTGTAAACCAGATCACATTTTAAATGCAACCTCTGAAAACTTCTGGAAAATTCTTTTTTTTTTTTAGGTTTTTTTTCTAGGCCGTGGGGTTAAGTGGCGTGCCCAAGGCCACACAGCTAGGTAATTATCAAGTGTCTGAGATCGGATTTGAACCCAGGTAATCCTGATTCCACCCGAAAATTCTTTAATAAAAAAAAGAATCCTATTAAAAATAAACAAAAAAAAATCTTAGACTTGAAATTTTATTGCTATAAAGAGCTCCCAGTAAGGAACCACTCCCACTTATTCTGTTTTGTACCCCTTCTGTTACTTAGCATCCTTAAAAAGTTGCTTGGGGGCACTGAGAAATTAATATAGCCAGGGTTATATAACCAATGGATGTCTAAGGCAGAACTTGAACCCAGATCATTCTGACTCTAAAGTCAATTCCATACCCATGCTGCTTCTCATAAAAGACTCTTACTAAAATGAATATTTATCTTTTAATTTAGTATATTTACATGATTTAGTATTTTTTATTTTATATTTGTATAATTTATTATATTTATATTTCTAAATCTAGTTTTGCTTAAAGTATGTCACATATATATTAAAAAGAGAAATGGAGATTCAGTTTCCTTTTTTTTTTTTTCAAAAGAAAAGGCAGCAGTGAAAACAACAGTTGGGTTCCAAAGGAGAAGTCTAGTGAGTTCGTAACTATAAATTCAACATTTTCTCCTTATTGAGTCACTGCTACCATTGTGGATTAGATCAACTTTATACCCTCAACTTTAAACACTTCCCCCATATTTGACACACTATGTAACCTTTTGTTTCCCAGATTTTGCTGTTTCTGTGCCCTTCAAAACATTTGTTTATGCAATAATAAAAAAGTATAGATTCTCAGTCTTCTCAATTTCTATTCCTGAAAGGCTCTTCCATCTCCTGTTGAAAATCCCTAAGCTACATTGTTTTTTTGCTTTCTTAAATTTCTTCCCACCGGGTCTCATAATCCTTCATCTCCTAAAGGAAAAACTGAAATCTCATTGTGGTCCCATTGGGAGATGAAGTTGGCTGCTCTGCTGAATAATGCTTCCTTCTTCTAGACAGGGCCAAGCCAGTGTGTTTGGTATCATTCTGGAGATTTGCAGCCCACCTGCTCACCCTGCATTTGAGCTGGCACATCCTGTTAGCACATCTCCACTGGGCACTGGGCACCCTGTCAATCAGAGAAAGGAAGCTCCAGACCAAGAGCTGAGACAAGGTTCCCTCTCCAACTTATTCAGGCAGCTGAACAGATGAGGCAGCAAACAACCGTAGCCCAGGTTCCAATCTGAAAATTCAAGAGATGTGAGACGCAGGTGGCAGTGGCAGTGGGACTCTAAGGAGTGAGGGGCAAATGATGGAAAACCAGCTGAAAAAGGATCAGCAGAAAAAAAAGAAAAATGAAGATCTATAGGCAAAGGAAGGGGAAAGGGTGAAAGTTAAAGAAAAATAAAAGATGGCAAGATGAAAAGGAGTAGGAAGGGAAGCAGAAGAGAAATGAAATGAGTGACAGGCAAGGAAAACAAACAAAACCTTGGAAAGAGACGAGGGAAAAAGAAGAATGGAAATCTTTTAGGAGACACAGTAGCTCTGTGGGACAGCAGGGCTTCTGACCGGTTCTCTATTTGATGGTGGCAACTTGCCATTTATTAAAGTGCTCCATTCAAACCACTTGAGTAAACACACTTGAACATTTTTTGAAAGTCAGAAACAATAGGGCTTTCAAAATCTTTTTTCTAAAGAGCAAATCTGGCCAAAAAAAAAAGTTCTCCATCAAATAGTCCCACAGCAAATAAGATAATGTAGGTATTTTACTTCCTCTATATAAATGCCACTTATTACTGTTATCTTAGAGAAACATAATTCATGATGTTTAGCAAACTATCCCTCCCCAAACTTCAAAATTCCTTAAGCATGTGAGAGCTAAACACCAGCAAAGATAGGAGATGTTATCAATTTCTTTTTCTTCAGAGTATTTATAGAAACATGACAGCATTCAGCTTCACAATAATCTGTGTTTCAGTTGAAATGAAGATTTAAAGAAGATAGATCATTTTACATTTAATTTGCCAAATTATAATTTGGATTTTTTTTATTTTAGGTTATACTCAAACTACAGAGAACTCCCAGTGAGGAAACACCCTCAATCATTTTTTCAGCATGTCCAACTGTCCTTGACCTTATTTGGAATTTTCTTGGCAAAAATAATGAACCAGTTTGTCATTTCCTTCTCCAGTTCATTTTACATATGAAGAATTGAGGAAACAGGATAAAAGTGACCACAGCTAGTAAATATCTGAGGCTGGATTTGAACTCAGCAAGACAGAGCCACAGTGTCACCTAACTGCTAAGGACACATTACAACTGAACCAACATCTTCTTTGAGACTTTTTGGCTTTTCATCAGGACCTACTAAATCATAGGTGTAGGCGATCTTGTGGATAAAGGGCTGGAAATGAAATTCAGAAGGCTAAGTTCAAATTCATACTTGGACATTCACTAATTATATGACCCTGGACAAGTCACTTAAGCTTTATTTGCCTCAGTTTCCTCATCTGTAAAATGGAGGTTCTAATACCCTTGTTGTGAGGAGTTAAATGAGATAACAATTGTAAGCCCTTAGTCAGGATATTGACCCATGGTAATTTGCTGTATAAATGTCAGCCTTTGGGTGCAGCCAGATGGCACAATAAATAGTGCACTGACCCTAGAGTCAGAAGGACCTGAGTTCAAATTTGACCTCAGAAACTTAGTAATTGCTTAGCTGTATGACCTTGAACCAGTCACTTAGCTCTGTTGCCTTAAATAACATTTTTTTAAAAACTCAGCCTTGTTACTCTTATTGTTATTGTTGTCTTATCCAGTAGCATTTAGTCTTAGAAAGTCATAGTGACACTGAGAAGTTAAATGATTTGCCCAAAGTCTCACACTGCCAACATGTGGCAGAACTGTAGAATTTGAACTCAAGCTTTCCTTCCTCCCAAGGCTGGCTCTCTAACCAGTATACCATGCTGTCTTCCCATTTTATGTTTTATTCCCTTCTTAAAGTAGACTAAGACCAGCGAAGAATGAAACCTCTTGGGAAGCAGGGATCGTTTCATTCTATGATTTTAGATGTTTAATTAATGCTTGTTGAAGAGTGGACTTACCTACTTGGCTGGCAAGTCTCCAAAACCATTATTCACATGGCAGAATCTCAGAATTATGTAAGGGTAACAGAAATCTCTATGACATTAGTGACAAGTCATTATGCAGCCTATGATTGGAAATCTCTGGCAGCTCACTACCTTCTGAGGCAGCTCATCTACTTTTGACCAATAATTGTTAAGAAGTCTTTACTTAGATCAAAAAGAAGTCTGATTAAAAAGAAATCAGCTTCCCTTTGGCATTATATTCAGTTCTTAATTAAATTCAATGAGGTATTTAAAGTATTTTCATCCCCATTTTACAGATGAGGAAACTGCTTCATAGACTTACTGATATTCATATGGTTACCTAACTGGTAAATGGCAGAACTAAGGCTTGGACCTAGGTTTTCAGCCAGACTGACCTTGTTGCTAGTTCCAACACATTCTATTTCCTATCTCTAACACCATACCTGGAAGTCACTTCCACATCACCTCTACCCCATGAAATCCTTCAAAATTCTTCTCAAGAGGGCAGAGCCAAGATGGCGACAAGAAGGGATCTAGTCTTAGGAGCTCTCTGATAAAATTCTTCAGCTAAGGACTCTAACTAAACTTTCGAGAGACAGAACCCACAAAGGGACCCAGTGAGGCAGTTCTCCTACTCAAGGTAACCTGGAAAAGAGCAGAAAGGCTCTGCAACCCGGGATCGGCGAGGTGGCCTGCCAGAGGGGTGGCCCGCCAGAGCCAAAGAACTTCAGCCTCCCGGAGGCAGCCCCAGAGCACTGGGAGTCTCAGCTCACAGCAGTGGGGGAGTCTCCTGAGCTGCACCCTGAGGAGCACCGGGCACAAAGTGGGGGAACAGTGGGGGACATCTGCCAGAGCAAGCACATGGAGCCCAGCCCTCGGGACACACAGCAAGCAGCATGGTCTTTCCCCTGCCCTGATCCAGGAAACAGAAGCTGGCGGAGCCAGTAAGCAGGAGCCCCCAGGGCATGAGCCCGTTGAGCTGAGGGAGGGGAGTGAAGAGAGACTGCCTAGCTCTGTCCTCTGCCCCTGGAACAGGACTCTGGGGCTCTGACCACATTCAGATCCTGATCGCAGTCTAGCCCCCCCCTCCCCATAGAACAGCAGGGCCCCCCCCCACCTCAGCCCCATGGCAGAGGGAGGTGCTTATGGTCATTTACAGACCAGGAGGGAAGACAGAGCCTCACACACTGACACCCTTGTGGGAGTGTCCCAAAAGCTCAGGAAGCACCCCTAAAACCAGGCCCAGGCTGGGAAAATGAGCAAGCAAAGAAACAAAAGGAAGACCATTGAGAAATATTTTGCAAATGAGCCCAAGAAGGATAAAAATACTCAGTCTGAAGATGAGGAAGCACAAGCTCCTGCATCTAAAGACTCCAAGAAAAACAGAAATTGGGCTCAGGCTATGACAGAGCTCAAAAAAGACTTTGAAACTCAAATGAGGGAGTTGGAAGAAAAACTTGGAAAAGAAAGGAGAGAGATGCAGGAAAAACATGAAAATGAAGTCAGCAGCCTAGTCAAGGAAATCCAAAAAATTGCTGAAGAAAATAGCATGCTAAAAACCAGCTTAGGTCAAATGGATAAAACAGTTCAAAAAGTTATTGAGGAGAAGAATGCTTTAAAAAGCAAAATTGGCCAGATGGAAAAAGAGATAAGAAAACTCTCTGAGGAGAACAAATCCTTCAGACAAAGAATAGAATTCAGGGAGATTGATGAATTTACCAGAAATCAGGAATCAATAATTCAAAACCAAAAAAATGAAAAATTAGAAGAAAATGTGAAATATCTCATTGAAAAAACAACTGATATGGAAAACAGACTTAGGAAAGATAATTTAAAAATTATTGGAATACCTGAAAGTCATGATCAGGAAAAGAGCCTTGACATCATTTTCAAAGAATTACTACAGCAAAATTGCCCTGATATTCTAGAAGCAGAGGGCAAAATAGAAATGGAGAGAATCCACCAATCCCCCAGAGAAAGAGATCACAAAAAACCAACCCCTAGGAATATTATAGCCAAGTTCCAGAACTCCCAAGTCAAAGAGAAAATATTACAAGCAGCCAGAAGGACACAGTTCAAATATCGTGGAGCTGCAGTCAGGATTACACAAGACTTAGCAGCAACTACATTGGAAGCTCGTAGAGCTTGGAATACAATATACCGGAAGGCAAAAGAGCTTAGAATGCAGCCAAGAATGAACTACCCAGCAAGGCTGAATGTCCTCTTCCAGGGAAAAAGATGGACTTTCAATGAACCAGGGGAATTTCAAATGTTCCTGTTGGAATGGCCAGAGCTGAACAGAAGGTTTGATCTTCACATTCAGGACTCAGGTGAAGCATGGAGATTGGAGGAGAGGGGGGAAATATGAGGGACTTAATGAGGATGAACTGCATGTATAGAAAAATGATACTGATAATATTCATATGAACAATCTCAGTTAATAGAGCAGGTAGAGAGAGCTTTTATAGTTGAAGCACAGGAGAAAGCTGAATTCGAAGATAAAATATGCTGTAAAAATGGAGTCAATAGAAAAAAAGGGAAATGGAATGGGAGAAAGAAAAAGGAGGGGTGGAATAGTCCAAGATATTTCACATAAGATTTTTTTTTATTACAATGAGCTATTGCAATGATATGGACGTGGGGAGGCAAGGGGGAATGAGGTAACCTTTGCTCTCATCAGAGATGGCTAGGAGAGGAAACAGCATATATACTCAATGGGGTATAGACATCTGGAGTAAGAAGGAGCAGGGAGCAGGGGGAAGGGGTGGGGATGTGAATAAAGGAGGAGAGGATGGACCATGGGGGATTAGTGGTCAGATATAACACATTTTCTTTCTTACTTCTTGCAAGGGGCTGGGACTGGAAGGCCTGCCCAGGTGGATTCTGGGCCTAATGGGTGGTATGCGGGCTCAGGGCTTCTTGGCCCCAGGACCAGGGATCTGTCTGCTGCACCACTCAGCGACCCTACAGCAGAGTCAGAGTGAAAGGAGAGAGAAAATAGAGTACATGGTAGTGGAGAAATAAGAAAGGAGGGAGTTGTGATCAGCAATGGCAATGGTAGAAAAATAAGGAAATAACTTTTGTGATGGACTTATCATAAAGAATGAGATCCACCCATGACAGAGTTGTTGGTGTTGGAACAAAGACTCAAGCACATTTTTGTTATTATTATTTGGGGAAGGGTGCAGGGCAAGTGGGGCTGGATAGGCTGCCTGGGGGCCACATAGCAGGGTGATCTTTGGGTGTCTGGAGCCAGATTTGGACCCAGGTGGTCCTGGCTCAAGGGCCAATGCTCTGTCTGCCACCCAGCCACCCCTACAATTATTACTATTTTATTTTATTTGGGGTCTTTTTTTTTCTTTCTTTTTTTTGGTTTTTGCAGGGCAATGGGGATCGGGTGGCATGCATGTCACACAGCTGGGTGATTGTTGGGTTTACGAGGCTGGATATGGACTTGGGTGCTCATGGCTCCAGGGCTGGTGCCTCGTCCATTGTGCCACCTTTCCATACCTACAATTATTACTATTATTTTTTTATTTTAATTTTTTTCTCTCCCCTTTACTTTTTTCGCCCAAGCAAGTCTATCTATATTCATGGGGGAGGAGGGGTATTTTGTTTACTTGTAAACAAGAATATTTTTATTAATGTAAAAAAACATTTGTACAAAATTAGAATAAAAAATAAATTTAAAAAATAAAAATAAATAAAAATAAAAATAAATAAATAAATAAATTCTTCTCAAGAGACATCTTCTATATGAAGCCTTGCTGATAATCCCCTTCTAATTTTCTGAAAAGGGGTGGGTGGTTGGGTATACTGTTCACCTTGATACTCACCTTCCTCTAATCTGTTAGTGAGATGGGTGCTTTTATGTGGACCCTCCTCTGTCTTTTCCTCATGTAGATCTCCATGGCTTTTCTCAATGTGATGGAAATAATAGCAATGTTAATAATGACTCTAACCACAGTGCTTGGCAAACACTAGACATTTAATGAATACCTATTGATTTATTGTTTAACAATCACTTTTCTTTTGCCAGGAAAAGGGTGACTCCTTGAGGTTTGGAATTCTTTTGGTTTTCTCTTTTTTACTCCTAGTCCTTTGCTGATGGAGAGCCTGGACTAAGAAGTCAGAAGCAGTGATTTCATTTCCCTTCTAAAGATAGGGGGAAGTCACTAACCATAGAAGATTACATATATTGCACCAGAAGTTCCATAACATTGAAGTCACAAGTTCAGCTCAAACACACATACACATACACACACATGCACTCCCTCACTTAGCCCTGAGTCTGGCAAATAATAGGGATCTGACACATGTTTGTTGATTGATTTTTGCCTTTGTCTTCCTAATGATTCACACAGTATCTGGCCCATAGTTGGCGTTTGATAAATGCTTGTAGACCAGGATTGTATCAGATTGAACAAGAGCTGTTATTCTTTCTCTGAAAAGGCCACAGAAAGCTAAAAGGATTGGGGCAGACTGATTCTGTATGTAGAGTTGGCAAACCACCTTAATTAGCTTCTTTGTATGTACAAACATTTTCACTCAGCTCTACTTAACAATCAGCAGCCACAGTGAGGCTCCCACTGGAAGAGTGGGCCAGGAGCAGACGCCTTCTCTGGGCATCATTATAAAGGAGTCCTAGGTAAGTGGTCCAGGTAGTAAATTCATCTCTTTAACACTGAGATTGCAATGGAAAAGTTTGGCTGGAGCCAAAATACTCTGACAGCTTTTACCAGGGTGTGATATCGAAGATGCTCCTTAGCAGCACCAGGCAATTGGCTTTCCCAGCAGGAGCTCAAAGCTGTAGATTTTGTGCAATTAAGGGAGCTTGTCAGTGCGAGGCTGGGAGCAATCCATGAGGCCCGGGCTGAGTTGGCACGTCCTTGGCATTTACAAAGTCCAGATGTCTTTATCTTCTTGGGCACCAAGTTAGATTCTGTCCAGATGGCATGTTGATTGCTCGAGGCTCCCACGATTGAATTACCAAAGCTGGATCTGTTCAGCAGTTTCAAAAACACCTAGCACACTCATGGACCAGCCGCTGAAAATGGAGCTGTCTAATGCCAGAGGCGGTCCCTGAGGAGAAGGACCTGCTGAAGTCTTTGAGGCTCCCTAGTCTGGACACTAAAAGACCAGAGCTTCCCTGGGGGACCCCAAGCAATAACCAAGGGTGTTTCCCCAACTTGCTTCACCCAGCCTACTGAGCTAATCTGAACAGATTCATGCCTTTGGGCATCCCATGCTTAATCAAAGGGCTGCTCCTGATTCTCCTAGAGAGCTGACATTTAGATAGCCCTTTACAGTTTCCTTTTCACAGTAATAATAATAACTTACATTTGTTGGGGATGAGTTTCCAAAAGTCTTCAACAGATGATCAGTTTAGATCTTCACAATAATTGAAGGTAAATGGTGCAAATGGTTGTAATAATAGATAACATCTAACAAAAATGAGATAGAGATGGAAAGAGATAGAGACAAAGACAATGATGGAGATAACAATAGAGATATAGAGAAAGAAATAGAAGTGGAGAAGGATGGAAAGAGACAGAGATAGAGATTCAGAGGCAGAGACAAAGCAAGAAATAGAGCTATGGAAATAGAGATACAGTGGCAGAGATACAGATAGAGATTCAGAGACAGAGACAGATAGAAATGGAGATGATAGAGAGACAGAGTTAGAGATACAGAGGAAGAGAGACAGAGAGAGAGAGACAGAGAAAGAGAGAGAGAGAGAGAGAGAGAGAGAGAGAGAGCTATAGAGACAGAGATAGAAATAGAGATGGAAAAATAGAGGCAGAGATAGGAATTGTATAGATCTCTTTTGATCCTAACAACTGTAAAGTAGTACTATAGTTAGTCACTTTACAGATAAGAAAATTGGGTCTCAAAAAGAGTAAGTGATAAACCCATAGCCACACAGCTATTGCAATTCTGAGACAGGATTCTAACTTGGGTCTTGTTGACTCTAAGTTCAAAAATGAGATATGAGGTCAGTAATTGTAATATAGAATTCAAGAAATAATTTCACTGGAATGAGAACATCCTCAACAGACGAATATGCAGCCTACAATCACCCAAGTTTAACATTGACCTATAAAAATGTAAGAACAATGTTTTTAGATGCCATCATATTGAATTTCCATAACCTTCAGTCTGCATGGGATAAAAAGCTCTCAAAAGATAGACCTCTGGCAGAAGAAACCAAAACCATATGGGAAGAAGGACATACTATTCTCCTCATCCCAAGTATTGCTGGAGTTGTTCAGAAAATGTTTCCAGTGGACTTGCAGAAGATAATCTGGCATCCAGTACTTTATTCCTCGGCAATAATTAGCTGTTTAATTCTCCAGTGCGATAGCCTAGAAAACATTAAACATAAAAGAATAATAGTAGATAGAGACTTGTCCCAGACCTGCTTTAATCTGAATGGTATCAAATTATCAAGATAGGATAGAGCCTGGTTCTGTGGTTTTGTTGGTGTGGGCAACTCCATGGTAAGGGAGTTTCCTCTACCACTGCCAATCTCCACAGTTGCCTAGATCACTCAGAGATTAAGTGATTTATCCAGGATCACAGAGCCAAGACATGTCAGAGGCAGGATTTTAGTTTGAGCTGACTAATTCTGAGAATGAGAATAATGAGAATACCTTTGTAGTCGTTATTTGTTGTCATTGTTGATGTTAATAGAAGCCCAACTCATTGTTCAAGTTAGGGAAAACAACAGCAAAGTTGGGAAAGGCCGGCCAGAGTGATACATAGCAGGAGCTCTGACTTCTCTGAGATCTGTACAATGTCTATTAAGGTTTGATAGTAAAAACAAAATTCTGACTATTTGGGTTCTAATGACCACACAGGTTAGATTAGCATATCAGTCAATGAGGTTTCTACAAGGAGACAGGTGGGCAGCTTCAGACCCACCCTACTTTTAAGAATGGTGATAGAGGCAATTAAGTGATGCAGGGAATAGAGAACCAGTCCTGGAGTCAGAAAGACTTGTGTTCAAATCTCACCTCAGACACTTAATAATTACCTAGCTGTGTGACCTTGGACAAGTCACTTAATCCCATTTCCTTGCAAAAATCCAAAAATAAAAAGATGGTGGTAGTTAGCTGATATGCCACCTAAACTAGAACTAAATGTTAAAAGCAAAGACTTCACTCTGCTTCTTGTCAACAATACTGTTGTCAACAATGCTGAGGCCCAAATCATACAATATATCTACAATCAAGTCAGGACTATAATTTATTTATTTATTTTTAATTTTAATTTTTTTTTGGCAAGACAATGGGGTTAACTAACTTGCCCAAGGTCATACAGCTAGATAATTCTTAAGTATCTGAGACTGGATTTGAACTCAGAGGACTATAATTTAAAAACAAAAAACACTTCCCTAAGTTTGGAATAGATGAAATGTTGCTGTTGCTTTGTTTTGTTATGGTGTTGTTGGTGGTAGTGATCCTGCATTTCAAAGAGGACCAATGATAGGGTGAAATCTTGACTCACCCATGAAATGGATATAAGTGAGACAGAGTTACAAAATCTGTCAGTCTCACTCTCTCTTCCAAAGCTAATGAAGTCCAGGTGGCAAGACAAAAATCAGAACAACTGACTGCCATCAGTGTTATGCAGTGGATGACTTTGGCATCTTAGATGTCTGGCCACACTCAAGAGAATTGTAAAAAGTTGGTCTCATCAGCCCATGTTTGGGGTAGACATCCCCCTAACCTATCCACAGCTTTTAGGTCTTTTAATTGCCCTCAATTGCAAAGATGCATCAGAGTATAATGACTGATCATGGTACAATCTTTTCAGAACTGTTTATTCACATTTGGTGTCTACCCATCACCCAAGACTCCCCAGTGGCTCCAAGAAGCTGTAACATTAAAGTTAAGTAAACTGAGGCAAACAGTTTAAGTGAATAGCCCAGGGTCACATATCTAATAAGTATCTGAAGCTGGATATGAACTTAGGTCTTATTCACTCAAAGTACAATGTTTAATTCATTAAGCCACTCAACAAGAGGCATCTTTTCATCAAACACCAACTGTACCTCCAAATATAGGACAATAATGTATTGATGTATTTTATGCAAAGCACTCACAATTTACATTGATTTCACAAACACAAGACATCCTGGTAACTCTTAGAATAAAACATTATATTTGCTGAAGAACAAAAGGATTGTATATGAACATCCTGAGAGTTTAAAAAAAACAACCAGTTATCAATTTGGTAATTATTGACCAAGTCATAACAAACTACGTACTACGTATATGCTTACGTTGGTTATCATAAAGTCTTTGACTCAGTTTCATACTCTTGGCTTGGTCATTTACAGCACATATATGGAATAGATCCAAATTTAGTAAGAACATTAAAGTTTTTAATGGACACATGGAAAACTCCATTTAAAATGACAAATTTTAATGTCAAAATTGAGGTGAGAACCATCCTTCTTGGGCAGAAAAAGACTTGGCAGGTTTGCTATTTGTTCTTATGCTCAAGAAAAGAAACAAAATAGGAGAAGTAACCAGAGGTCTAAGATCTAGGTTCAGGCTTTCCCACATGGCAAAGGTGCCCATCACCAAGTTTAAGAAATTATCAAAACACTACGTTTAAGGAGAGAGAGAGAGAGAGAGAGAGAGTAACATAGCATATCAAAATTAACAAAAACACCACATTTTTCATTTTTTAATTTTATTTATTTAAAGCAATGGGGTTAAGTGACTTGTCCAAGGTCATACAGCTAAGTAATTAAGTCTCTGAGGAGAGAGTTGAACTCAGCTTCTATTGACCCCAAGGCCAATGCTTTATCTACTGAGCCACTTAACTGCCTCCTATACATCCATTTTTCAAAAGAAATTGTTGAAACACATTACAGTTTTTCCTAGTTTATAATCTCTCCTAAAAAAAGAAGAAATATGATTTCTGAATTAGAGGAGTCAAAACAAAATTTCTTATTAACCCCCTGATGTATATAGACTATATCAATCCATATTACTCCACAGAAAAGCATATTAAGCTGTTCTTTTATTTTTATGTAACATTTTTCAATGAAATCAAAATGCTATTTGGACACATTAAGTAAAAAAAAAATTATACACCAAGAAAAAAAGGTGTCAATCTTGAATCCAGAAGTCACAGAACCAGTGAATGAGACAATGTCTACAAGTACCATTAATTCCTCTAGGCAAATAAAATAGAACATAAGTATATTAATAGAAGGCTATATTTGGATTTTAGAAGTTTAAAGGAGTCATCAGATTCTCCCTGTCCACTGTGGTGAGAGAATCCTCCATGGAACATGTGTGGAGCTAAGCTGGGACTCCCTGGCTCAGTGTTGCAGACTTACATTTTGGGGGTTACAGAGACATCTTAATATTATTCCCTTTGTCTCTCTGGCAGTAACAAAGAAGTAAAGACCACTAAGCCAGTAAGAAACTTCTACTCTGTGAAATTTAAAAGGAGAAGTAACATTCACTTTTGCTTTCTTCTTCCTGTCTCCAGCAGATGTACTCTCTCTCTCTCTCTCTCTCTCTCTCTCTCTCTCTCTCTCTCTCTCTCTCTCTCTCTCTCTCTTAAATGTGGTGATGGGCATCTTTGCCATGTGGGAGAGCCTGAACCTAGATCTTAGACCTCTGACTACTTCTACTTTGTTTCTTTTCTTGAGCATAAGAACAAACAAACCTGCCAGGTCTTTTTCTGCCCAAGAAGGATGATTTTAACCTCGAGTTTGAGAAAGTAAACCTCTTGTTTCCCTTAGTTCTGGGTCCTAGAAATTCAGGCAGACTGTCTCCTAAAAGTGTGAAGGGTTATCTGCATCAGTAGAGAAAATACCCACAGAATGTAATCACAGATATTTGAAGACTACTCTCCCCTCTGGCACCTATACAGTCCCTGTAAGTTACAGTACTAACTTTGGTGAGGTCTTCAGGAATAATATCAGAGAAGGGACCTATGACAAAAACGGAGAGTAGTAAAACCTGTGAGACTCACAAAGCAAAAAACACAAGGAAATATGCATCCAAGGGAGAGAACAAGTCTAGACAGAAGTGGATTTTCAAATTAAAACAGTAAAGGGTCAAAAGTCAAGTCAGTCAACATTAATTAAGAACCGACTATATGTCAGACTAATTACTGTGGATACCAAAAAAAGGGAGGAAAAGAGGCAATTCCTACCCTCAAGGATCTGACAATCTAATGGGAAAGGCAACAAGCAAACCAACATGTTCAAATAGTAAAATAGTTTGTACAAACTATTAAGCTAGAATTCTAAAAGGCAAAGCAAAATCAAGAAATTGAATGAAATGGAGAAAAAAAAAGAATAAACACAAAGTATAAAGCTACTGCATGAAGATATTTTGGCAATAGGGAGGGCATAAATAAGAGCCTTCTACCAAAAGTGCTCCTACAGTGCTTCATCATAGCATTAAAGTGACCCTGAGCTCTCTAAGGTTCCACTGATGAAGCACAAGGGCAGGCAGAAAAGCATTAATTAGAGGCCCAGCGAATGACTATCTGTTGACCAGGGACCAGCCTAAGTAAGTGAGTTCAGTGAAGCTCATCACCAAGCTGGCCACAGAGAGCTGAATTTTCCAGCCGTAGGAACTCTCAAAGACCGCCTCCTAAATTATAGAGGGATTGTGATCTCTCCCAATAAGGGGCACCCAGAATGCTGAAATCACAGAACCTTAAATTATGGAGGTAATGATAATAATAACAAAGGGGAATCCAATTACATAAGCAAGCTTGCTGCTTGCTGTCCAGGGTGGAACTTTGGCTCAGAAGCAGAATGCAAATTGTTCCAGCAAGGAAGGGAGATTACCAAAGCCTCAGAATGAGGAGGAGGAAACCAGAGATGCAGACAATGGGAGGTTAGAGGATAAAATGGAAGAGAGATTCAGGACTGACTCCAACCCTCCTTCTGGCTCCATTTACTGGTTCTTCTGCTAACTTCTATACAGAGGAGGTTATCCTATACAGAGTTGTCTGTTTTCTGTTCAGGTTTGTTTTCTTTTCTCTGAGGTGTCCAAAGCATTCAGAGAGACTGTTCCTTTGGGGGTTAACATTTTGGAGAGACCAGGGAAATCTGAACCTCCCATCCTGGTCTATGTTCTTCCCTCAGCTCTCAGCCCTGCACCCTCAACCAGAAGATTGTTGCTGCATTCTACTTAGGTATAAGTTAGCATCTCATCTCCAGAGTAGACCAGAAGTCTCTGGCGAATGAAGCTTCTACTCTGCCTTTTCTCCAATGACAAGGACAAAGGGATCAAAGGAATGGGAACAATTAGGATATCCATTGTGATTGTGATCCTGCCAACAGCTAGTATCTCCCTTCCACAGTACCTTGTATGTATTTTATATATGCTATCTCCTCTGATATAATGTAAACTCCCTGAGGGTAGAAACTTCATTTTTTATCTTTGTAACCACCCACCTAGCATGCCACCTATTACATAATAATGTGTTCCACCTAGTTGCCTCCTATGGGGTTTTCTGAGCAAAGATACTGGAGTTCTTTGCCATTTTCTTCTCTAGTGGATTAAGGCAAAGGGAGGTTAAATTAATTTTTCAGTGTTACTTAGCTAATAAGTGTTCTGAGGTCAAATCTGAACTTAGATCTTCCTGCTCAGTCTATCCACTGAAATATCTATCAGTTCCCAAAATAACACACACACACACACACACATATACATATACATATATATATATATATATATATATATATATATATTCCAATACATACAGAGTAAATACAAAATAAAAACAAAATATATAAGGGTAGAGAGCACTAAGGGGGGTGGTGCTTGGATCAGGAGAAGTGTTAGGTAGAAAGCAATGCTTGAGTAGAGATTTGAAGGAAATCAGGAATCACAATAGGCAAAGGGGAGGAGGGAAAGAATTTCAAGTATGGGGATGGCTAGTACAGATGGTCAAATGTGAGAATTTTAGTGCTTTGTGTGAGAACAGAGAGAGGGTCAATTTTTCTGAACCATAGAATGCAGGAAGGATGAAAGTACAATGAGGCTAGAGAGAGAGAGAGAGATTGGGTTGAGCAAAGTAAGGTACTTTGAAAGGTAGATTGTATTTTAATCAGAAGTGATAGGAGTTTATTGATTAGGGGAATGACATCATCATATCTGTGCTTATAGAAAATAATTTTGGCAGCTGAGTGGAAGGTGGATTGAAGTTAGGAGTGACTTGAGGTAGACTGAGTTAGAAGTGTATCAAGGTGATGGCTATATGAATAAAAAAAGTTAAAGCCATTTGGAAGATGTGATATAGAACAGCAAGGTCTGGCTGATGTTTGAATATATGGGATGAAGTGATGTGGAGAATCATGGATAACACTTAGGTTATGAACTTGGAAGACTGGAAAAATTATATTGCCCTTGATAGAAATAGGAAATTTAATAAGAAGGGAGGGTTTGGAGGGAGGAGAAAAACACACAATTATTTTTGGGGATGGTTATATCCCAAGAGAGTCATTTGTATAGAGATCATAATTTAATTCAGGAGAATTGATGAAATTATTAAGAAATGGAAGATAGAGAAAGAAGAGAATAGGACCCAGGACAGAATTTTAAGATCATCTACTGTGACTATTGTTGTTGTTGTTGTGTTGTTTCAGTCATGTCCCATTCTTCAGGACCCCATTTTTCTTCAGGACTCCATTTTTGGGGTTTTCTTGGCAAAGATAGGGGAGTAATTTACCATTTCCTTTTCCAGCTCATTTTAGTTTATAAGAAATAGATGATCTTTCATTGAAGTTGAAAAAGAGGCCAAATAAGTAAGAAGAGAACTAGAGGGAAGAACAGTGTCAAATAAACCCAGAGTATTCAAGAAAAGAATTGGTGGATGAATTGAGGTTGTGGGGTAAGAGCACTTCCCTACTCTAGTCACACTTCACCTTGTTCCAAGCAGTTATTGTATGAAACTTCCTCAAACCAATTAAAGTTCTCTCTCTCTCTCTCTCTCTCTTAATCTCTCTCTCTCTCTCTCTCTCTCTCTCTCTCTCTCTCTCTCTCTCTCTCTCTCTCACACACACACACACACACACACACACACACACACACAATCTTTGGCTTCCCAGAAGCTTTTTCAGGGGCAGAAAGTTCTCAGAATCAGTCAAAACGCTAAAACTCATCCACATCAAAATGAATTTTTGGCCTGGGAACCAATTCTATTACCCATCCCCAGGCCTGGACCAGGGGTTCTTTGGTATCATTTTTTGGTGTCAATCCTCCCATCCTTCCACAATCTGGTGAAGTCTATAGATTTCTTCTTGAATCAACATTTTTAAAGCACAAAAAGGATTACACAGAAAACTAATTATAGTGATTAGATATATGCATATATATATATATATGAATGTATGTATCTATATTTTCCCAAACAAACTCAGGAATCTCCTAAAAATCTATCTGTGGACCCAGGATGAGAACATCTAACCTAGGGAAGTGCTCAAGCATAACAGGTTTGCCTTCAGGAAGTGCTGTGATAATCATTTTTACTCTCAGTGGGACTGAACTTGGTGGTGGGTGGGTGGGGAGGGCCCAGGCCAAGAGAGATTTCCTCTTTTTTGCTGTGAGAGGAGGGAGGAACTGCCCAAAGAGTGAAAGCTTTGACCCATGCATTCACTTTTTTAATAGCGCATTGCTTAGAGTTCCTGGTCTGTGGTGCATTTCATTGATGGCCACTGTTTGATTCAAGAGGGAGGACCAGAGGGCAATTGGCCTTTGTGATGGCAGGCTCCATGTGCTATCTACTTTTGGTCAGTCTGTTGACTCCTCCATGTGTTGGAACTATACTTGCAGCACAGATGTGCACTGAGGTGAGTTTTATAAAAGGGTGCAGGAGGGCAAGGAGAAAAATGGAAGGAACACAGGGGCAAGAATTCTGGGGGAGAAGAGGAATAGTCTTTCTCTAAGCGAAATCCAGATACTTAATTTGGAATCTGGCCTGAGTTTAAGCATCCTACATTTCAATCTACCTCAATAACAGGAGAATGAAGAACATAGCAAGATTTTCCTTCATGGGGAGTAAATCAGATATCTCAGACAAGATAAAAACAGGATTGTTGAGAAGATGGGGAATGGGAAACAAATTCCATGTCAAGGAAGGAAAAGTATAGGGATATCCTTTGCTTCAGACAGTCTTGCCCCTCAAAAAATTCTATTTCAGGCATCTAGAATGTTTGAGCTAGAAAAAGCCTCAGAGATCATTCCAATGCTCTCATTTTTTTTTTTAAATTAGGGAACTGAGGACCAGTGATTAACCTAAGAGAACCAATAGGTGGTTTTCTGAAAGTAAGTCATGATCTCTTTCCAGTGAACATGGAAGGCATCAAATGCAAATGGGTCATTGAAAGTGTCTCAAGGCAAAATATCAGCAAGCTTTATTGTCACTAGTTTCTTCCTCACTTATAAGACAGAAATGAGCAAATAAATGTATGTGAGTATGGAGAGTGTGGAGTGAACCTATTTTTGGTTTTGAGATGTTTACAACTCCAAGGACCTTTCCAACTCTAAATCCTATGGATTTATATCGCTCTGTTTGGTCCCTAATTTATCCCACAGATCTCCATTTTGCCATTCTAACACAAAGAATAAAAAAAGGAGAGAAGAGTCAAATTGACTTTTATGGACTCAAACTGTGTTTTTGAAACTATGAGTTGTCTCTAAGGAGGACTATTGCAGAGTTCAATCATTTTTCCCTTTCTTCATCAAATGCCCATTCTCAGTCATCCTTCTCAGCTCTTCCTGAGTGGTTGCCTGATATAATCTATTTTTCTAGTGCTCAAGGTCTGTCTGACAATTGTTTCCATGGTGGATGAACCTGCAACTTGGCTGCTGGGCCTCCATGTGACCAAGTGGGCTGCCTTGGTGGATTGGGGTTTGGTATGAGGTTAATGGCTGAGAACAGATACCATGCTGAAGGATAGTATTTGAGATTTCCTGAGATAAGGCCAGAAAAGTCAGATCAGCTACTAAAAACAGTATAGAATCAAGAAACAGGGCTGGTTGGCTATGGGAAGAGAAGGCTTAGTTTAAAAGAACACAATCTGAAAACAGGAGTTTAGTAGTAACAGAAAACAACAATATAAAATATATTGAAATAAGACATGGAAGCAGGAGTAAAGATGGTTTGGAATTAGGCAAATGAGGAGGTTGGTTGGTTCTTGTCCTTTGTTATCAAAGAAGACCAAAATGATATTACCATGTGTGAGACAAATTACAATATGTCCTACTGCGGTTGATCAAACTAATATGAGCTCAGAATACTCTACCACAGGTCAGGCACAAATAGTCCATGTGAACACATGGGCTGGATACTCTAAACTTACAAATGTTACATTTCCTTTGAACTGCTTCAATTCTGCCTTCCTCATAGAAAGCAGCCCCCTCACTGATGAGGGCACACCATACTGGGTGGTCCTGTGCTAGTGTCTCCCATGCTGTACAATCAGTTCTAAAGTTCTTCAATGAGACCTTCAAGGTGTCTTGGTATCATTTCTTCTGACTTCCTTGTGAGTGCTTGCCCTGTATGAGTTCATAAAGTAGTTTTTTTTTGGCAAGTGTACATCTGGCATTCTAACAATGTGTTGTCCAGCCCATTGTAGTTCCACTCTTGGTAGTAATGTTGGAATGCTAGGCAGTTTAAGCTTGAGAAAGGACCTCAGAGTCTGGTATCTTCTCCTGCCTGGTGATCTACAGGATCTTTCTGAGACAATTTAAATGGAAGTGAATCAGTTTCCTGATGTGGTGCTGGTAGACTATCCAGGTTTCATAGTCATATAGCAATGAGGTCAGCACAACGACTCTGTAGACTTGGGTTAGGTTGAGGTCAAACTAGGAACAGAAGTGGTGAACATGAGAAGAGTTCACCAGATTGGAGGTTTTTCACTCATCATCCATGAACCTGTGGTTTTTTAATCATGATAACTAATTTCAATATAATTGGTTTCCTTTGTAATCCTATGTATTTTTAATGCATATATTTATGCTTCTGGCCATAGGCAAAGGGGTCTCTGAAATGGAAAAACTTAAGAACACTTGGTCTAGATACTAAGACTAGTTGACAGCACCACAGATGTTTATTAAGGACAGAATAGTGTAGTAAGTAGAGTTCTGGTCTTGGAATCAGAAAAAGCTGTTTCAGTCAATGATATATACACATTAAATGATAGGCACATATTTATAGTGTGTGTGTCCTTGTTGCTCAGTCATTTGCAGTTGTATTCAATTTGTTGTGATCCCATTTGGGGTTTCTTGGGAAAGATACTGGAGTGGTTTGCCATTTTCTTCTGCAGCTCTTCTGACATGAGGAAACCGAGACTAACAGGGTGAAGTGACTTGCCAAGGGTTATACATCTAATGTCTGAGACTAGATTTAAATTCAGGAAGATGACACTTCCTGAATCCAAACCCATCATTCTTTCGACTTTGCCAGCTAGTTGCTGAGTTATATACTTATTTGTATACATATTGATTTACTTTAGAATGCAAACTCTCTGCGGTGGCTAGGTGGCACAGTAGATAGAGCACCTGTCCCTGGAGTCAGGAGTACCTGAGTTCAAATCCAACCTCAGACACTTAATAATTACCTAGCTGTGTGGCCTTGGGCAAGCCACTTAACCCCATTGCCTTGCAAAAACCTAAAAAAATGTAAACTCTCAGAAAGAAGGGACTCTTTCCCTTTGTGTCCCCTTCCACACCTAAAGGTAAGCCCTCAATAAATTCTTGCCGCCTAATTGATTAGTTAATATTAGCTTCCTGCACAAGACAAGTAGCTTAAGCTCACAGTGCTCAAGCAAATCTCTAAGACTGTTAAATAACAAATGAGTTGCATTACTGCAGAAAACTTCCACATTGTGAAATGCCTACTTTGATGATATCATAGATGTTAACCCAAAGAACATTTTTTTTTATTTAACTATTTTATTTATTTGTTTTTCCAACTCCATGCAATGGTGGTTTTCAACAATAATATTTTGCAAGGTTTTAAATTTTACATTTTTCCCCTCCCCCTGCCCCTGATAGAAAGCAATCTAATATAGGCTCTACATGTATAGCCATGCTAAACATAGATCCATATTAATCATTTTGTGAAAGAAGAACAAAAGAAAAAAAACAGATAAAAATAACATAATATATGACAGCTATTAAAAATGAAGATATTAAGCTTTGGTATTCATTTAAACTCCAAAGATACTTCTCTAGATATAGATGGCATTTTCCATCACATCTTTTAGAACTGTCTTTGATAATTGTACTACTGAAATGAACAAGACCTTCATAGCTGATCATCACCTAATATTGTTGTTAGTGTATATAATGTTCTTCTGGTTCTCCTCACTTCACTCAGCATCAATTCTTGCAAGTCTTTCAAGGCTTTCCTGAAGTCCCATACCTCTTGATTTCTTATAGAACAATAGTGTTCCATCACATTGATATATCACAATTTGTTCAGCCATTCCACAATTCATGGACATTCTCTCAATTTCCAATTCTTTACCACTACAAAAAGAGTTACTATAAAAATTTTTATACATGTGGCATTTTTAACCTTTTTCCATGATCTTTTCAGGAAATAGACCTAGCAGTGGTATTGCTGGGTCAAAGGGTAGGCACAGTTTTATTGCCCTTTGGGCACAATTCCAAAATGCTCTCCAGAAAGGTTGCATCAGTTCACAATTCCACCAACAATGCATTAGTGTCCCAGGTTCCTACATCCCACATCCCCTTCAACACTAAACATTGTCCTGTTTAGTCATATTGGTCAATCTGAGAGGTGTATGATTTAGAGCAAATTTATATGACTATAGATAGCTTTAATTTCTTCATTTGAGAATTGCCTTTCCATATTCCCAAAGAACATTTCTTAAAGACATCCTTAAAGACAAACAGGGCAAAATGACAAATCTACACAATACATGCATGGGAAGGGGGAAATCTTTCAATATCTAACTGGATCCATGACCCAGTGATCAACCTCTGTTGAAAACTCAGCTTTCAATTCAAGACATGACCAGAAAATTGCTGTACCTTAATAAGCCAGCACTCTGACTGTGGCAAAGAGGCACCATTCCTTCCTTTGAGGTTTTCTTTTTACTTTTTTTTAATTATTCATTTTTATTTTAATGTGGAGTATAGCCAAGACTATATAGAATATGCACATTTAAATAATAGACAGAAAAAGAACAAAATGGGCTCTGAAAAGTTTGTTTTTCATTTTAAATAAAGGTTCAACCTGTTGCTCTCAGAGGCATTCTATCTTGTTGACATTCTTTCTGGCTTTCTGTTTTCTCTATTCTCTTTTTTAGAAATATATTTCAATTACTCTTTCTTTTTTTAATCACTTCATTTTATGTTAGTTTTACTTAAAAATCATCAGTTCAGCTCCCTCTGGGTGGGGATGGTAATGATTTTTATCCTTCACTCTCAAGGACCATAACATCAGGAATGTGATGCCAGGACAAGCAAATGAATTGGATTTGATTGAGGGGGTGCTGTACTAAATCACCAGCCACACTTTCTCCTCCAGAGTCATCTGGGTCTAGCAAGCAGAAAAAAATCAGGATGATTGAAAACTACCATTGCATGCAGTTGGAAAAACAAAAAAATAAAATATTTAAATAAAAAAAAAGAAATGTTCTTTGGGTTAACATCTATGGATGCAAAGTTTAAGAGTTAAGTGACTTGACCAACATCACACAGCTAAAGTCTAAAGTCAAATTTGAACTCAGGTCCTCCTGATTTCAGAACTAATGTTCTATCCATTATACTACCTAGCTGCTCTAGGTGGGATATATAAAATATGCAATCCCACTAAGACTAGAAAGTTGCATGATGCTGTAGAAAAAATTCTGATCTTGGAGTCAAAGGGCTTACATAGCATGCCTGTGTGCCAACTGGGTGAGCTTGAAAGGTTCCTTAAGTCCTCCTAGCTTTAGTTTCCTCATCAGTAAAATGAGAGTGCTGGACAGGATAAGTTTCCTTCAACCTCTAATTCTGAGATTGTATGAACTGACCCTGGGGACTCTGGAAATGGACTCCAAGCTGCCTTGGTCAGGGAAAGTAGAGCCCATCTGAGAATTGCCTTTCTGTATCCCTGAGAGTCAACAGGACTGACTCCCTCCAGGACCAGGTTAGAGTTACTAGCCCTTGCCTTCTCAATTAGTTTTATTTTAGGGGTGAAGAAAATGGAGGAAAATAGAGTTTATGCTCCATCCTGCTTCTCCTAGAGGCTACCAGGTCCTCCTGTAGTTGTGAAGTCATTTGGGTTACTACAAGGTGAAATTTTGAGGAATCTCGGCTTAAACCCTAGCCACTTTCTTTTTTCAAATCCCTTGGGTTTCAAAGGCTAAAGAAGCAAACATCCAAACACAGTGAAAAGTCCTCATTTTCATCAGTAGCTCATGGACCAAGTCTTCTCTACTGGAAATAGCCCTAATAGCCCACCAGCTCAGTGAACAAAACAAACAAACAAACAGTCCCAGAGAGATTCTATGGCCTAGGTCTAAAAGGATCTGAGCAGCACAAAGAGGATAGGGTCTTAGATGTAGATCTGGAATGATCTTAAGGGTATATCTATTACAACCTTATTTTATAGATGAAGAAATACCCAAGATCTCAAAGGCAGCAAAATTCAGAGGTCAAACAAAGGTCCTCTAGTGCCAGAATTTGTGGGAATTCTATATGAAGGAGGGGACAACTGTGGTGAGGATTATTCCCTTTCTACCCATGCTAGTATTTCTCTGTAAACAAGAATAGTCTCAGGGCAGCTAGGATAGAGCACCAGCCCTGTAGTCAGGAGGACCTGAGTTCAAATGCAGCCTCAGACACTTAATAATTACCTAGCTGTGTGGCCTTGGGCAAGCCACTTAACCTATTGCCTTGCAAAAACCAAAAAAAAGAATAGTCTCCCTAAAACTCAACTTTAGGAAATGAACAAGGCTTCTCATGAAAGCATGGTATTTTTCCTTTACATGTATGTTGTTGTTGCTCATGTTGTTTCAATCATGTCTGACTTTATGACCCCATTGGGAGTTTTCTTGGAAAAGATGCTGTTGTTTGCCATTTCCTTCTCCAACTCATTTGAGAGAGGAGAAAACTGATACAAATAAAGTTATTTCATAATAAGTGTCTGAGGTCAGGTTTGAACTCAGGAAGATGAATCTTCCTAATTCTAGGCTTAGCATTCAATCCACTGCATCACCAAGTTGCCCCTATATAAAGGATAAATGGGAAAAAATCAATTGGGGGAGGGAGGTGATCCGGAAAGAAAGAAAATCTTTAACTAAGGATGGCAGGGAAACCAAGAGGTGGAGATGAGAGAGGTTAGGTCATTTTGGCTAGGTTGGGCCTATACATATATTCTGGGGGCAGCTAGGTGGTGCAGTGGATAGAACACAGGCCCTGGAGTCAGGAGTACCTGAGTTCAAATGCAGCCTCAGACACTTAATAATTACCTAGCTGTGTGGCCTTGGGCAAGCCACTTAACACCATTTGCCTTGCAAAAAAAAAAACCCAAAAATAAAAAAAAAATTAAACAATCTATTTTCTGAACAAGCAGAAAGTAAATCTGAGTAGCAAGGTATGGGGTCCTGAAAATTTGTGGAAGCCATGAATGTTCTAGGTTTGGGGATTAGAGTTTATCCATCATCAGGGGAGAAAGTCAGGAACTCTGTGAGATTCACTAGAAGCCCTTTGCTAGGCAGCCCAAGGTCAGCCCAACTAGTGCACTTAGAAATTTAGGAACTTAGTGCAATGTTTCTTGGTAATCATCCAAGAAATAACCAAAAACCTTGAGCTGGGAACCTATTCAAATGCTCTGAGTAGCTTAAGAAGGCAGTTCCCATGGGTAGCTCTTGGGTCTTCAGCTTCCCATTCTCAAGTTCCAGGCTCCTCTATCACCATTTGGCCATAGCTGAATTTGGTCCCTTGTATATCTTCTCATTGAGTCAATTTAACCATAATCTAGTGAACAAATATCGAGCTCTTTAAGGAACTCTAGGGACTATAAGGTACAGAGAAAGTGAAGACCCATATTGTCTACATATTGGGAGAGGAAGTTTTCTTACTTTGGAAGTTCCCAATACTAATGATATCACAACATTATACTAAACTGGAAGCAGATACAAAGATAAATTGGACCCAATCCCTGCCCTTGTTCAACTTAGAGTCTAGTATAAGAACTCACTATATTCAATTTCATTAAATTCATTTCAACCAGTATTTATTTTTAATTGAAATTTTATTTTATTTTTCCAATTACATGCTATAGTTTTTCAACATTTTTTCATTTGCAAATTAGGAGTTACACATTTTTCTACCATCCTCCCTTCCCTCCCCGCTCCCCATGGCAACAGTCTAGTAAAAGTTGTTACATGTATTGTATTTAACATATTTACATATTAGTCATTTTGTTAATGAGGAATTAGAATTAAGGAGAAAGAAAGAAAACCATGAGACAGGAAGGAAAAACTTAAGTTTTAAGAAAGTGTTCAGGAGCAGTTTTTTTTTTTTTCCTGGATATGGAAGGCACTGTCCATAGCAGGTCTCTCAGCTCATTTGGCATCTAATACATTCTACTCCCTGGTGATGCAAAGACAAACATGAAGCAAACCCTGCCTCATATTAATAGTTAAACTACAGAATGAGATATGAGAAATACAGAGTGAGATATGAGAAATACAGAAGAGAAACATAACTTCAATCAGAATTGTGAGGAAATCAAGGAAGGTTTCATGGAAGAAGCAGCATTGCAGCTAGATAACAAAGACTGGAAGTATTGAAAACATATATATGGGAACCATATACATGCCCAGGACTGGCCATGGAAATTGCAATTTCAAGAAAAGAAAGGCTTCTTCTAATAATGCTTGGCAAAAATAACATGTTTTGGCAAACCCACATATCCTGATTTTTTATTTGAAAAATATGTTCGTTTTAGTATAGACGAAAAGGCAACAGGGGAATGATTTTAGTAGATGGGCTCAAATTCTACTTCTGACCAAAAGTCTTCATGCAATTTTAAACTTTAATAACTTTAGAAATACAAATCCTACTAACTTATAAAAAGTAACATTTGAAAGGTTAATTATATTGTTAAAATATTGATATGCTTCCTATTAAAATTTCATATGACCACAGCTTCATGTTGAACATTGTTTAAGTAAATTTTTGAATTTTGTAAATATTTTCACCAGTTGCTTGCATAGTGACCAAAAAAGATTGCATTTTAGTCTTAAAATCATTCAGAGAACAAGGTTTTGATGCATGCATGACAGTTTTGATGACCCAACAAGAAAAAAGCCTAGTGAAGATAGATCAGGTAATGGAGGTGGAAAAGCAAAAGGATTCACTCCAGTAATCCTGGGGTCTGAGAAAGTGTCAACATACAGCAACACATGATCACAGGGCATTCCATCTTGCTCAAATTAAAATTATCTCTCAAAATTTAGAAACTCAGTAAGCATGTGAGAAATAGCAATAGTTAAACTTAGTTAAACTTTCAAATGATTTGAAAAATAAGTTGGTAGCATTTATTTTTTCTTAAAGCTTAAAACTGCACTAAGACTTTTGGGATACCTTATATTAGTTGTGAGATTATGGACAATTCATTGAAGCCCCCCCCCCAATAGCATTCCAGGGAATTCTTCTGAAACATAAATTACAGAGGAACTCAGTTATTGCCTGAAATCAGCAGAAACAATTTATACATAGTGGTTCCCCAATATCTATGATGAAATGTTAAAAGAAAGGAAGAAAGAAAAAAAGAGAAAGTGAGAGAGAAAGGAAGAGAGAGAGAGAGAGAGAGAGAGAGAGAGAGAGAGAGAGAGAGAGAGAGAGAGAGAGAAAGGAAGGGGAATATGAGGTAAATACTCATACAACATAAAATTTGGAGAAGGAAGATCAGTCTGAATTGCAGGTTTACTAATTTATTAGTTGACTAACCTTAGGCAAATTTTTTCCCCTCTAGGCCTCACTTTCCCCTTTTATAAAATAAAGAAGGTGAAACTATATGATCTCTAAGGTCTCTTCCAGATCTGAAACTATGAACCTATGATTCAATTATAATTTCCTAACCACCGCATTAACACAAATTTCTAAAAACCTTTCATCCAAAGACCTTTCGTTGTGATCAGCTTATTATTCAGGCTAAGAAGGCAAACGTATAAAACATGGTTTTCATTCATTTGTAGACACACTCCTAGTTTTATCACCCTGCAGTCTCAGCTACCTGCTTCTAATGCTCATGAATGTGTCACTGATGCACCTTTACCACCATCTTCTCTTAGAGCAATGAAAGAAAATGATTGCTTGTGAGTTCTTGTGCATTCCCCTTCTCTAAAGGCAATGCTCAGGATCTGGGGATGGGAGGTACCTTAGACATCATCTTGTCCAACTCCCCTCATTTTACAGAGTAGAAACCTGAGACTTAGAGAGGGAAAATGATTTGCTCCCCTTTCCCATCCCCTTCTCCCATTCAAAGGAGGAGAAAAAAAAGCTGGTTTGACAGTCATTTAGCCCTGACTCATATCAGTCACTTTCTCTCTTTTTGGCTTCTCTTTTGATAATCTCATATTAAAATAAATTTGTAATCATAACGTATATAAGTGCAACTAAATGGTACAATAAATAGAATTTCTAGTCTGGAGTCAGGAAGACTTATCTTCCCAAGTTCAAATCTGGCCTCAGTTACTTCCTAGCTGTGAGACTCTGGGCAAGTCACTTAGCCCTGTTTGCCTTAGTTTACTCATGTGAAAATCAGCTGGAGAAAGAAATGAAAAATCACTCCAGTAACTTTGCCAAACAACAACAACAACAAAAATAAGTGGGGTCAGGGGTAGCCAGACAGCACAGTGAATAGAGCACCAGCCCTGGAGTCAAAAGGACCTGAATTCAAATCTGACCTCAGACACTCAGTGATTTGCCTAGATGTGTGACCTTGTGTAAGTCACTTTACCCCATTGCCTTTTAAAAGATTAAAAAAATGGGTCACAAAGAATCAGATACCACTGTAAATCTTATCTGTAGAATCTTACTCTGTGATTTCATTAACAAGGGCACCTCCAGAAGAAGGAAACTCCCTTTACCAGGACATGTCAACTCCTTTACAAACTACAGTCTTAGAGAGCAAAGAAACTCAAGCTTTTGGGTCTCAAGACTCCTTTACACTCTGAAAAATTATTGGGGGTCCCAAAGAAATTTTATTTATGTGGGTTGTATCTATTGCTATCTATCATATTAGAAATTAAAATGTTTTAGCATTACTATGAAAATAATTTTTTTTTCTTGAAAAGACATTAGAGACTCCCTAGGAATCCCAAGACAGGTTAGACCATTGTCTTGAGTCTCACAGTCAGAGGCAAAGCTTGAACACAGTTGACTATGTTGGAAACCAGAATTAGGTTAATAACTGACTGTCCATTTAGTGCCTTGAATTATAAAATGCTCTATGTACTTTACCCTACAAAGTAAGGAATAAATGCATCATTTCCCTCGATTCACAGAGAGGAGAATGAGATTTAACCTGGGCCATGGTTTATCTAAAGTGAAAGATTTACCTGAAGTTCTTTGGAGCAGAGAACTTGCTGAGATGACCTAAGGTCACATCATCCTTGGAGAGTGGACTTGTGGAGAGGAGTCATAAGCCCCAGATTGGAGCCCTGGCTCCTCCATGTGTGAGCTCCCAGACCATTTGCTTCCCTTCTCTGGGCTTCTCTAGGTTTAGATAGTATGCAATCCTTGAATTTTGACTTCAGAATCAGGGCTCTCTCTCCATTTTATCACATTTCCTTTGGGGGGGGGCAGAAGCTCTGTAACTCCTTCCCAAGCAGTCATTTTCTTTCACTGCTCTAAGGGAAGACAGTAAAGATGTATCAGAAACAAATTCACAGCTGCTGAAACTGCAGAAGATAAAAACTAGGGAAAGATGAGAGAGAGAGAGAGAGAGAGAGAGCAAGAGCCTTCAGGGAGAATGAATGATAGGGGCCCTTAGGTCTGGGAGGGATCTGCTCTCCTGAACCAGGAAGCTAAATGAGAAGGGGCTGAAGAACAGCAATGAAAATTATAAAATGTCTCTGGGAGATCCCCAGAAAGAAAGATTTTACAGGCCTTTGATAACTTATTTTGTTAGAGAAATCTAAATAAAAATCCCTTACTAAAATCTGAAAGCACCAAGCAACATTTCCGGTTTTGTTTCTAGTTAGCTTGTGTAAGAACCAAGGGAACAATCAAAATGATAAGAAAAAAAATCTATAACAAGGAGTCTGTCAATAAATATTTTTAAACTTGGCTAAACACTAAAATTACAAACAAAAAGAAAAGAAGTCTTTATTCTTGAGTTCACCATCCAATTGGAGAGACAACATTCAAACAGTGTTGTACAAACAAGTTACACACAGAGTAGTTTAGAAACAGTCAATGAAGACAAGGCACTATAATAAGTTTTTTGAACCAGGTCTATGAGCCATTATGGAGGAAGCAGTGTGGTACTTAGCAGAGGAGGAGAAAAGAATTTCTTTGGGCAGAAGAGTTATAGTAATCGCTAACATGAATTGAGGAGACACCTAGGTTTCTATCTCCCCTCTGACATTTATCATGTTGATTCTGACAAACTTTCCTGGTCCTCAATTTCCTCTTCTGTAAAATGGGGATAATGTCTTAGCAAGCTTTTTGGAGAATCAAATGGGCTAAAACTAGAAAACATGTTATAATTAACTTATAATTATTTTGTATTATCCGATAATTATTATTTACATGTAAACATTATGTTTACATATTTATATATAATATGTTAAATATAATTTTTTTATAATTCCATCAATTACTCAGCAGGTTCCCTCTGTAACCAAGCTCCTGCTAGATGCTGAAAGAAGGACAAAATTTTGATAAGGCTAGGTTGTCAACTTGACTGTGTCGAGTTGGAAGGAATTTATGCCAGAAACACAAAACAAAAGCAAAAGCAGTATCTGCCCTCAAGGAATTCAAGTCTAAGGGTTCCTGTAGCCATTTAGCTGACAGTTTAGAAGAATGATATAATATAAGCACATAAAACTACATTATTACATTCATTTCAACAAGCATTTATGAAACACTATCCTAGACATAGTGTTTAGCTATAGGGGAGGAGGTTGTCTTTTGGGTGGTCCCTAAAATTTCATAGAAAATGACTGCATGGGAATACAAAGATAAAAATTTCTGCCCCCAAGGAGTCTTTCTACTTGGGGTGAAGTACTAGAGATTTGAGAAGAACCAGAACATTAACAGCTTCAGAGTAATGGAGAGATCAGGAAAGTCTTCCTCTAGGTCTAGGAGGTAGGATCTGAGTCTAGCTTGAAGGAAGTCAAGGCTCCCTAAGAAGGCAGCTAGGGTGTCCTGGAGTCAGGAAGACTTATACCACATCTGGTCTTAGGGGTGTGTGTGTGTGTGTGTGTGTGTGTGTGTGTGTGTGTGTGTGTGTGTGTGTGTGACCCTGGGTAAGTCGTGTTTGTCTCAATTTACTCATCTGTAAAATGAGATGGAAATGGACAATCATTCCTTTAGAAGAGAGGAGTATATTTCAATTAGGGAATGGGGCCAAGCCTATGGTCAAGATACAGAGAGAGAGAGAGGCAGGAGCTGAAATGGGGAATTGGGAAGACAGAGCAGGCGATACATCTAAGAAGGTAAGATCCTGAAAGGCTTTAAAAAAAATCATACAGAGAAATTTATATTTTTATCCTCAAGGCAATAGAAAACTGTAACACAAGGTCAACCAGGCTAATCCTACTCTAACCACTCTCTGAAATGGTCTAGTTTTAAATACTTCTTCAAATAACCTTGTGAACTCTTAAATTATCGTATAATTGTTCAAAGTTAAGGTCCATCTTCTTTTGCTATGACCTGCCAAGTGAGTAAATACCACCCTGTTCCTCCCTTCTCAGATCCAAATGAACAAAAGATTTGATTCTAACCAAGCATGGCCAGCCTTAAACCAGGTGGCCACCTTCACAATGAGATTTTTGCTATTGTTGTTCTGTGGATTTTCAGTCATGTCCAAGTGACTCTTCACTGACCCCAATTGCTTTGTTTGTTTGTTTCTTTTTTGGCAAAGGTACTAGAGTGTTTTTGCCATTTCCTTCTCCAGATCATTTTTCAGATGAGGAAAATGAGGCAAACAGGGCTAAGTGTCTTGAGGCCAGCTTTGAATTGGTCTTCCTGACTCCAGACCTTGCATTCTATCCACTGTATGACCTAACTGCAACAACATTTTCAGGGACCACCAAAGGGCTAAGCTCCTCCTCTTCCTTCTGCCCTTAAGAGGGTAAAAAGTGTGAGGGATTTTGGAGTCAGAGGACCTGGATTCAAATGTCTTTCATGCTGCTTCCTACATTTATGACCATGAACAGATCACCTCCTCCTCTCTAGATCTCAGTTTTCTCAACCACAAAATGAGAGGGTTCAACTTTAAGATCTATCTCTGAGTTCCCTTCCAAGTCAAATCTCATCAATAAACACCTATTAAAGGGGCACTATATACTATATACTGTGATCTTAAGATCCTCCATGTCTTGACATTCTCCCATTAGAGAGTACAGGACTTTCAATAATTCAATTCAATTCAATTCACATTTATTAAGCATCTACTATATGCAAGTTGTTGAAAGCTCTGAGGATACAAATTAAGAAAAGAAGGAAAGAAGGAAAGAAAGGAAAAAGGAAGGAAGGACGGAAGGACGGAAGGAAGGAAGGAAGGAAGGAAGAAAGAAAGAGAAAGATTTAATTTGCAAACCTTAAATTGCCATTTAATTATTAATTTACTCTTAACAATTTATTCTTTTTTTATTTATTTTTGAATTTTATAATTTTCCCCCTAATCTCACTTCCCTCCCCCACCCCCACAGAAGGCAGTCTGATAGCCTTTACATTGTTTCCATGCCATACATTTAATGATTATTCTTAATGATTATTAATGATAATAATAATAATTTCTTCTTTAGGAGTCATTAACCTGAATGGATTTATCAGGTCCTTTCCTGAGGGATAGTAATAGCACAAAGGCAGTTAGCTGGCTCCGGATATAGAGCACTGGGTTTAGAGTCAGGAAGACCTGAATTCAAATGTGACCTCAGACACTTAGTAGCTGTGTGGTCCTGGTTAAGTCATTCTTTTTTTTACCTTAATCCATTGAAAAACAAAATGACAAACCAATTCAGTATAGTTGCCAAGAAAACTCCACAGATAGTATTGGCCTGTCCATGATCTGCTATTCATTTCATGACTGAACAACAATAGCAGTTCTCATCTATAAAATGTTTCAAGGTTTGCAAAGCACTTTGCTTTCTTTATCTCATTTGATCCTCTTCATAATTCTGAATTAATAAGTGGTATCCTAGAAAGGGTACACAACTAGATCAGTGTCAAGAGATTCACATTCCAGCACTGGTTTTCCTTTTTATAAAATGACTGACCTCAGATACGTCACAACCTCCCTGGGCTTCAAATTCTTCAATTACAGTAAGGAGTTCAGGCAAAACACTCTCAAGTTATACGTCTAAGTCTGAAAATCTATATTCTAAGAGAGAGAGAGAGAGAGAGAGAGAGAGAGAGAGAGAGAGAGAGAGAGAGAGAGAGAGAAGAGAAAACAGGCTTTTTGGTGCCAGAGAAGAGAGTGCAGAAGGTACACAAAGATCTAAGAAGATAGGAATGGACAGATGAAGGCACCAAAAAAAAACCCCAAAACTTCACATTTTGCCTTAGACCAAACTTCTCTACTTCTTTCAATGTCTGTGTGTGTGTGTGTGTGTGTGTGTGTGTGTGTGTGTGTGTGTGTGTGTGTAAGAGAAGGAGCTTGGTTATTTGATCTTCACTAACTGCCAATATTCTTTACCACCCTTTATACTCCCAGCCAAGACAGACTGGAACAATAAGAAAATGGAATCTGACCTGTGCCTCACTGGACTGTGTATGGAAGTGTGTGGAAGAAAGGAAGAACAGCTTTGTGTGGTTCCTTTGGTCACAGTCAGATTGAGTTAAACTGAAAACCATCCCAATGTTTGTCTTCCATTTTTTTCTCTGCCTTCAATTTCTTTTGACCCTTAACTCCACAGATAGCATCATATAGTCATCCCTTCCACATCAAAGGATTATGGGTATAGTATCCCCACCCATTCCTAGAATAATCTTCATAATTTTTTTTGGTCCTCTCTTTGTACCAGAGAAGAAGTCTGAATTACTAAGGTATTAAATGATAAAATATGTTGATATTATGCAATACTTTATATATATATATTTTATGCATTTCTGAGTTACTAAATATTTTCTCTGTCATCTTCTGGTCTTTATGTGTTTTCTGCAGTTTCCACAAAACTCCCAAGAAATTCCCAATTAATTTCTGATGCTGATCTGTGATATATCAAAATCTCCATGGGGAAAGTCATGATGTGAAGGGGTTAATGGTATGGAATCAGTCGGGGCAATTAGATTTAGGGTAGTGGCATCAGGAGAAAACAAAAATGTGGGCAGAACCCCAGCCACAGGAGTTGCTTCCTCCTTTTGATCAGTCACTGACAATGCTGCCAGTTTCTGTTGTTTCCCTTTAACTCCTTTAAACAGTTCTGGGGACTTCCTCTTTCTATTCTGGGTGTTTTCTGTATCCTCTCTTGACTTACTCTCTTTCCTTTGGCTTCTTATCAAGTAGACCAGAGCAGTCATGGTGTGTCTTTGTCTAACGCTTAGCAGGAGAGGCTCTTACTGCTCTCCCCATAATGGGCAAGACTACCCTGCATCAATGGCATCCTGCTCTCCATCAATCATGGGAGGCCCTCATTGTCTCACCCCAGGACCCTTAGGTATCAAAAGGCAGCTCAGAACCTGGCCTTCTCTTAGCTTCTCCAAGGTTATCTCAGAACAGAAACTTTTTTTTTTTATTAACCTAAAGCATCACTCACTCACTGAGTGCTACATCTGTATTTTCAGTTGTCTTTCCCCACGGGAGTTCATTTGCATATTTCAATCAGGACCTTAGTTTACTTTTTTCTGCTGTGTTCCTAACTTCTTTAGATCCATCTGTCTTTTCTTTTTGCTTGCTGGTATTGAAATCACATTCTAATTTGGCATCTTTTGAATTTCACTCAAGGGCTGTTCTTCCTTTTTTCCATGTATCATCAGCTCTTTCCTCTTTTATTACCACTTTTAATATTAAACCAGCAAGTATGTGGCATAGTGAATAGAGAATCAAGCTGGAGTCAGGAAGAACTGAATTAAAATCTGACCTCAGGATGTGTGACCCTGGACAAGTCTTTTAACCCTGTTTACCTCAGTTTTCTCATCTAAAAATTATCTGGAGAAGGAAATGGCAAACCATTCAAGTATCTGCTAAGTTAAAACCCAAAAAAAGGGGAAATAAAAGTTGGATATGACTGAAAATAACCAAACAACAACAACAACAATTTGCTCTATGGAAAGTAATGGGAAAACATTTTGTTTTGTTTAGGGAGAGTTGCGTCCTGTGCTGGATGGAATCAGGAAGATCTGAATTCTAATTCTACCTCACATACTTACTAGCCAAGTGACCCTCCAAGGTGCAAAAACGTGTTTACCTTAGTTTCCTGAACTATAAAATTAGGATGATAATAATAGCATCTCCTTTCCAAGATTGTCATAAGGATCAAATGAGATAATATTTCCAAAATCACTTAGCCCAGAGCTGGCACATAATCAATGCTTGTTCCTTTCCTTCCTCTCAAAAAGAAAACTCTTGCCAAGGCAGATTGGCAGCTGTTCAATAACTTATACTCCTCCAGATTCTCAGGGCTCAGGAACTGAGAAGTTAAGTGACTTGTCCAGGATTACACAGATGGCATATCAGAGGCAGGATTTGAACCCAGGTCTTTTTTTTTTGGCTGAGTTCTCTTAGTGCTACTCTTGGTTACCTTTTGCTCAGAAATATGCAAAGATTAAATACTCAAGATTTGACTGAATTTATAATCTAGTTAGAAGTAGTTAAATGATCAGATTGAGAAGCACTGTGGCACAGTAAGTGGAGGACAGAAGAAGGAAAACCTCAAGTTCTACCTCCAATCCCCAACTGATAAATGGTCAAATGATATGAATAGATAGTTTTCAAATGAAGAAATTAAAACTATTTATAATCATATGAAAAATTCTCCAAATCATTATTGATTAGAGAAATACAAATTAAAACAACTCTGAGGTATCACCTCACACCTATCAGATTGGCTAAAATGACAAAAGGGAAAATGATCAATATCAGAGAGGTTGTGGAAGGACTGGGACATCAATGCTTTGTCGGTGGAGTTGTGAACTGATCCAACCATTCTAGAGAACAATATGGGAACTATGACCAAACAGGAATAAAACTGTTCATACCCTTTGGCCCAGCAATTCCAATTCTAGGCCTATATCCAGAAGAAATCATAAAAAATGGGAAAAGTCCCACATGTTCCAAAATATTCATAGCAGCTCTTTTTGTAGTGGCAAAGAACTAGAAATTGAAGAAATGTACATGGTTAAGCAAGATGGTACATGAATATTATGGAATATTATTGTTCTATAAGAAATCATAAATGGTCGAACTCTAGAGAAGCATGGAATGAATTACAGGATTTGATGCTGAGCAAAGGGAGTAGAACCAAGAGAATAATGTACACATTCTCAACAACATTGGGAGATGATCAACATTGATGGAAGCAGCTTCTCTCAGCAGCTCAAAGAGCTAGGCAACTGTATTAGACTGGCTAAGGACAATGCTATCGCCATCCAGAGAAAGAAAAACAAAACAAAACAAAACAAAACAAAAAACCCTTCAGAATTTGATGAAAAGTACATTCACATTTTTAAAAAATATCTCTTATGTATTTCTTTCCCTTAATCCTAATTCTTCATACCAAAAGTGGCTAATCTGTAAACATGTTTAACACAAATGTGTGTACAATATTAATCTGATTTTTCACTGCTGAGGGGTGGGGGGTGGGAAGGAAGGGTGGAAGGAAATTTTGTAACTTAAAAATATACACAGGCATATGGATGAATGTTGAAAATTTCCTTAACAAGTATTTGGAAAAATAAAATATCAATAAAAAAATGTACCTCCAACACACACTATGTGTGTGAGCATAGATAGATAGGTCAGTTATTTTCCCTGAGCCTTGTGTCCTCATTTGTAGAATGGATATCATACCGACAATACCATATCTATTTCTTTTTTAAATTTTTTAAATGTTTTTCCAAATACATGCAAAGACAGTCTTCAACATTCATCCTTTTGCAAGTTTTGAGTTCCACGTTTTTCTATTACCCTCCTTCCTTCTCCCTTCCCCATGACAGCAAACAATCTAATAGAGGTTGTACACATACAGACAAATTTAACATATTTTCCCATTAGTCATAATGGGAAAGAGGAATTAGAAGGAGAAAAAAATGAGGAAGAAAGAAAAAACATAAAAGCTTTAAAAAGTGAACATAGTGTGCTTTGCTCTGTATTAAGACTCCATAGTTTTTTTCTCTGGATATGGATAATATATCTATTTCATAAAACTGTTGTTAGAATAGAATGAGATAAAGTATATGAAGTATTTCATAAGTATAAAAGTGCTAGTTAAATTATATATATATATGTATATGCATGAGTGTTTGTGTATATGTATATGTATATATATATATATATATATATATTATAAGATCCTTATAATTAGAATTGTGAAATGGCATAGATCAAGTCAATAAGAGCATGCTATTGAGTATCTGAAAGCAGAAATCACTAGGAAGATGATCGAAAGCTTCCTTTACATTTGAAAAATTATTTCATCAGTTGAAGACAAGGGTTGAAAATTTTAGGTAGAGGGAAAAATGACCCAAAGGTAGGACAGCAAGGGGCAACTATTGGGTATGATGAGTAGCCAAGTTTTGCTGAACTGAACATGTGGTGGAATGGCATGAAAGCTGACTCGGTTTGAGCTAGGAAAATGGTGATGTAGGTAATGAGATGTTAGGTACTAAGAACAACAACAGAAGGGAGAGGTGGACAGTTCAAGTGACCTAAAGATAACCAGTTTTTAAGAGAGAGGGAAAAGTCCAAGATAATACTTCCGTTTCTACTTTGGGAAATGGGGAAATGATAATGTCATGGAGTGAAATAAAAAAGGCCAAAAGGTATAATAGGAAATAAGGAAGACATTCTGTAGATAGTGTAGGACAGTGGTAGAGCACTGACTTTTGGAGTCAAAGGACCTGGGTTCAACTACCAGGCCCGCCACTTGGTAAATCATTTGCTTCTTATAGAACTCCATTTTCTGATCTATAAAATGGGAGCATGGATTAAACAACTCTACAATTTCCATTTTTCAATTGGGTTAATCCCATTTGAGATTTTTTTTGGCAAAAATATTAAAGTTGTTTGTCATTCCCTTCTCCAACTCATTTGACAGATGAGGAAACTGAGACAAACAGAGTTAAGTGACTTGTCTAGGGTCATACAGCTAGTAAATGTCTGAAGAAATATTTGAATTCAGGAAAATGAGTCTTTCTGACTCCAGGCCACTCCCACATTATAAATATATAATCCTAAAATTCTGTCTTACTAGCTGCATGATCTGACCAAGTCATTTAACCCTGCTAGCTCCAGTTTCCCCACCTGTCAAATGAGTTGGAGAAGAAAATTGCAAACTAATCCAGTATCTTTGCTAAGAAACCCCCAAATGAGGTCACCAAGAATTATATGCAACAGAAAAAGCACTTAACAACAAAAATTCTTCAGCAAATTCACTTTTGAACAGGGTGAATTTGAAAAATGGATGAGTAATAAATGGTATAGAAGTGTAAACAAAATTTTCCTTTTATTTAAAAAATATTATTAATATTTTTAGTTTTTAATGTCACCTTCATTTTTAATATATCCCTACCCCATGCCCTCCAGAGTCATCCTTTAAACTAAAAAGAAAAGGTGGAAAAAGCTTTTCAGTAACTCTAACAAATCCATCAGCCCAGTCTTTATAAGTTCTTGTTGACTGTTTAGAAAAACATGCAGCATTTTACATCCAGTTATCCACTCATATCTCTTCTTCAGGTCATCATAATCATGTTATGATCTTCATTTCCATTTTTAAATTTACAATTGTTGCTATTGTTGTTCTTTCCAATTACTAGGTTTTTTCCTGTTCTTACTTCCTTTTACAACAGTTCATTTAAGGCTTCTCCTGTCTCCTTGTGGTCTTCATTTCATTGTTCCTTACAAGGCAGTAATATGCTGCTATTCATTCTCTGATCCAAGGCTGTCCAAAACTCACCTGCTGGTCACATGCAGCCCCAAAGGGCAATTTTATGAGACTTTTAAATACTTTATAAATGAAGCCAAGCTACTACAGAGCCCTCACTAAAATGGGAAATCAAAATATATTGTCTATTGTTTCAATAAAACTTTTAAAAGTAAGGTTGGAAAGCCCTGCTCTAATCAATGGAGACAAATTTTGTTTCTGGTTCTTTGCTTTACTACAAGTGAGGCTTCTATAAATATTTTGCTATATATTGAACCTTTATATCTGATTTGCTTTCTTTTGGATATTCCCAGCAGTAGAATCTCTGAGGCAAAGGAAATGGACATCTTAGTTACTTTCTCTGAATAATTCCAAATTATTTCCCTGAATGCTATAACTAATTCATGGTTCTATCAATGTTATGTTAGTTGTTCTTAACTTTCTATAAACCCTCTCATATCAAAAATTTCAAGTTTATTTTAGACTATCTTTTAAGAAGTTTGGTTACTAGTAGGTTAGATGATGGTTTGATAAATTAGGAGAGGTAAAGAAAGTCTTTTAAAAAGCAATTTGGGGAAGCTTCACATGTTTTTATGCAAATAGCATAGAACAATTGAAGAGAGAAAGATGGAAAGTGCTTTAGAGACTATGGGATAATTGAGTATGGTTCAAGAGTAAGCAGAAGGAATTAATTTGGCAAGGACCAGGAAGATCTCATCCTAAGACAAGAGAGAAGGAAGAGAGATCAGGTGAAGATAATCAAAAGTTTTAAGTTGCAGGGCAGGAGAGTTGAGGGAATGTATTTCAAATGACCCAGTCTTCTAAGTGAAACAGGAAACTAGATCATCTGATATGTGTGTAAAGGGTGAGGGATGTTATATGCTTTAGAAGAGAGGAAAAGGTTTGAAATAGCCCCTGTGGGAAACAACATAGAGAATCGATGAGAGTTGAAAAGAAGGATTGTCCTGCAACCATGAAGGTCCAGATGAACTTACACTCCACAAATTTATGGCAGGTGAAATCATCATGATTTCATAGCTCTGTCCAAGGATTCCGGGCATTCAGAGAACAGGAATGCAGCAATATGTGGTGGAGGTCAATCAGAGATGAACATAAGAAGGCAGTAGCAGGCAAGGTGGAGGGAGGGAGACAGATAAAGGCTTTGTGGAGGTTGTTGAACATGAAAAATTTGTATTATCTTAGACCTAACTCATTTCCCAAATCCCAAGATAATATTACAACTCACCAAAAACATGAAAATAGCAACATATCAAACTTGGAGCCCATGGGTAGCCCAAGCACCCCAAAACCATGTTGTCCAAACCCTATATCCCAGTCTCCTCTTCTCTCCTAGAACTATGTAGAGTGTGTGCTGACCTCCATTACCTGGCAGTTCTCAGTAGGGCCACACACTCTTGGTTTTTAGGTGTCAAAGACATTTCTCTGGATATTCAAAGCAAAAGGGTTATTATCTATGAAAATGTGGGGTATTATTCTTATGACCACCATATTTGTGAAGGTTGTAGTGGCTGTTGTTTGTCCTTTGTTCTCAAAGAGGAGCTTGACATCAGGAAGGTGATACCATGACATATGCATGTGATTTGAATTTGAGTGAGGGAAATGCTGTGCCAAGTCATTTTCTCTCCTGGAGTCATCTGGGTCCAGTGGCCAGATATAATCAGGATGACTGGCAAGGGTTATTGTGAAAGAAACAGTCAACAAGAACTTATAACATCTCTTATGTATTGTGCTAAGCTCTAGAGATAAAAAGAAGGGCAAAAAACTGGTCCTTATCCTCAAGAAACTCAAATTATAATAGAACAAAAGCCATGTAAATAACTAGGTGCATATAAATAATACAGACTAGGGGAAGGTAATCTGAGATGCAAGTGGTTCAGAAACATCCGAGAATCAGTCTTCAGGTTCCTAAAGAATGAAAGGACAAAAAAATAAAAATTGTTAAGGTTCAGAGGTCCAATTAGTATTGAACACTAAGCTCTAGCTAATATTTTTGTAATTCTATTTTCAAATGTCTTTTCAAATTGATTAGCTTAAGCTTCCACTTATTCATTTTATTAGTTATAGAACCATGAATTTGTGAAACAACAGGTAACCATGGAAACATGCAAAACTAAGTGGGCCATAGGATTTAGGATGATAATATAGAGTGAGGGACTCACTCTGGGCTCTTAGTTACTTCAGGTTCTGTGTAATGTGAGACAAAATCCTCTCCAAACCATAACTCATAAACCCCCACCCAGATTTTTTGCTTTTTACCAGTCAGCCCTATGATATATTCAGTTTATTACAACATATTTCATAAATTATCAATGTAAATAACAAGAGTGTTCTTCCTTTCCAATATCAATCTCATTCTTCAACAATACATATGCACCCAATGTGAACAGCATACCTTTATAGAAATTATGTGGAGAACATTGACAAAAAAGGAATGAGCAAGGATCCAAAAATGAAGGGATGTACATGCGAATATGGAACCATAGCTTAGACATGGAGGGGCAATATCTATATCTGATACAAAGCTGGCATATCTCCTACTAATGTCATAGCACTGCTTTCTGCCAAACCTGCTCCCCTCCCATACTCTCTCAAAATAATTATTAACTCAGGTTATTTTCAGGGTCATTTAATGTTCCAAACAATATTTAATCTGGATGATGTGACAATAGTTCTTTCAACAGTAATAGTAATAAAATAATAGGATTTATATAGTGCTTTAAGATTTGTAAAGATTTTTACAAATATCTTTTCATTTGATCCAACAAAACAGAATTAACTATTATTATTCTCATTTTGCAGATGAAGAAACTAAGGTAAAGAAAGGTTAAATAACTTGCCCAGAGTCACACAACTAGTCACTCTGAGGCAGGATTGACTAACTCCAACACCAGAACTTTTATGCACCATACTACCTAGGAGCCTCAGCCTTCATTAGATAATATGTGATTATGAACCCTCCACTCACTTACCTTTGGTTTATAATTTTCACTCAAATGTTTTCTTTTCTACTTCAGTGACAACAGGAGAATGGCCATCATTTAATGAGGGCTCTTTTTTGATAATTCAGGATTTGTAGTGACTAAGGATAATCATTATGATCATAATTTATAATTATTAATCATGATTAATCACTTATAATTCCTCAAAAAAGGAACTATAAATTTATTAGTTTTTGGTAATAAAGTTCCTTAGACCTGACAAAATATTTCTTTTTCTAAGGTTGGAAAAGCAAGTATTATTATTTTACAGGTGAGGTAACTGAAACAGAGAAGTTCAGAGTCATATCCATCCAGAACCATGTACTCAGTAACTCTAAGAGATTAAGATAAGACTTAAATCCAAATTTGTTGGCTAGAAGCCTAGTATTTGGTCCCCTATATCATGTTGAATGGGCAATGTTTACCTTAACCTGTTTAAAGGACAGTGGCCTACAAACTGGATTTGGAGACAGAAGAGATGGGTTCTGATACTGGTTCCCATTCATTTCCTGTGTGATTTGGGCAAGTCATTTTTTCAATGAGGAAATTAGGTTAGATGACTTTTATGATCCCAAGTTGATGCCATAATGACCTTGACAAATCACTTCACTTTCCTAGGCCATTTTATTATCTATAAAATCCATAAAAATGATTAGATGATCTTAGGTCCTTTGGTTCAATTCTGGATCTAGGATATATGATTTTTTGATTTCTTTTTCTCCTTTTAAAAAATGAATGCAAGGAGAATAAATTGCTAAATTGTGGTATTTTGCAATTAATTGGATTTTATTTCATACAGTTGCTTACTTATTTTATACATGTTATTCTTGTTATTACCCATTGCCCTAAACTCTACTATCCTTGAGAAGTTGAGTTTGTCCTTCCTTCTTTGCAGACTGGACATGGGAGTGGAGGGGTTGGAGGGGGGGCTCTTCTCTTCTCCTGGCTACTTGGTCAGAGTCTCAGGAATGTACCCAGACCTCTGGTTGAGCTCCATTGGAGAGCTGGGCACTTTTTCCCTGGCTCCTCTCCCTGGATCCCATTGTTGAGTTAAATAACTTAGTGTGGCTCAGGCAAAGATTAGGTCTGCAATTATTTAGGTCCTGGAGCCTTGCAAATTCAAGTAAAGAAGGAAGTTGTTGCTACCTTAAAGTTGCAAAGGCATAAAGATGCCAGATAATTCTACCCTGTCCTTTCTCAGTCCTGTGTAGCAGGGTATCAGTGCTCTAGCAGAGGCAGCAGAGCAAGGGCTCAGGAGTACCACTGTTTGGGTACAGGAGAGGGGAGCCAGGGTGGCACAGTCAGGGCTGTGCATCAATAGCTTTCTGGCTCCTGCTGCATCCAGGGGCTGGCACCTGGGACCTGTGGTCCCATAGCAGTCACTCAGCCAGATCAGAGTTTGAAATGCAAAGTGTGCATTTCAAAAACATGGTGAGAATTTGTAGAGGTCCCTAAAGGACTGAAGTCTAGGTAAGATGATGAATGAATTACAAATAGATATGAATATACAATTTTCATTAGTGACAGTTATAATACTTCCATCTCATCCATGTGATTAAGAGGAAAATCTGACTTCCTTTTTATGAGCTTACTCATACTTCCCATGGTAAAGGTGCCCAGATAAGCAGGAATCCTTATGAGTGAGATATACTGTGAGGCAATTAGTATGACAAACCTGGTCTCTTCAGTAAAGGTCATGCATTGAGGGCATGGGTAATCTCAAGATTTTCATGAGGGAAGTGCTGATTTGAGCCCAGGGGAACAAGAAGCTGGAGCAGGTCATTATCTGGCCCAGGCAGGCTCTTTGGGGGACAGGGGTGTAGTGATTCCTCATTCCTTCTTGCTTCTTGCCTCTACCAGTCTCAACTCATAACATAGTAAAGAAGAAAGAGAAAAGGGGGGGAAGGGAGGGAAAGCAATAACAGAAAGGGGAAAAGGAGGGAAGGGGGAAAGAAGAAGAGAAAGGGAGGAAAGTGAGAGTTGAGAGGTCAAAAGAAGAAGAAAAGATAGAGGGGGGGAGGAGAAGGAGAGAAGGAAGAGGAAGAAGAGGAAAAGGGAAGATCTGTTAGTTGCTGTATTATTAATGTCTGAACCAGGATTGATATTGAAGCTGATATGAGGACAGACTTTGCATCACTAAAAGGCTGGTGTCTAGTTGATAAATGTTCCTACATTTCTTTTTGTGTTTAAACAGAACTAGTCTGCTGGCCTTACTATGTGATCCTTAGGGATGATATGTCCATAGAATAAAATTTGTCTGCTGGTCTAGAAATCCTGTGTTATCAACCTAAGTACCAAAGAGTTGGGGAGTGGGAGGCAACAGAAGAGAAAAGAAAAGAGGGTGAGTCAGTGAGACCTTCCACAATGAGTGACGCACTGAACCAGCCTCATTTTAGTATCCACTATTCCTCAGAATCTAACTCAACAAGCATTTATTACATTCTACTTCTGTGCAGGATACTGTGGCTTCCAAGATAAAGAAGAACCCCATCCCTGACACCATTCCTGTAAAGAGTAGCTGTCTGAACTTTGAGCCATAAGTTTCAATTATCCTGTTACTACAGGTACAGAGATTTAGAATTGGAAGGACTTCTGAGGTTATCTAGTCCCTCATTTTACAGATAAAGGAGATAAAGTAGGCTTGCTCATGAAGTAAGAAAAGAAATGAAGTATTTGCCCAAAGTTTTATGGGGCTTTTTTAAATGGTAACTAGCAAAACAAGATTGAAATCCAGGTTCAGTTCTTTGTTGTCCTTCCTTGGAGCAGAAGTAGTGCAGAGGATAGAATGCTGGGTCTATAGTCAGGAAAATCTGAGTTCAAATACAGCTTCAGACACTTATCAGCTGTGTGACCTGGACAAGATATTTAATCTCTGTCTATCTCACTTTCCTCAACTATAAAATGTGGACAAAATAAATTAAAATAAAATAATAGTACCTATTTCCCAGGGTGGTTGTAAGGATCAAAGGAGATATTTGCAAAATAGGAGCTTAATAAATGCTTATTTTCCACTCCCAGGCCCCTAGTCCTATCCCTGGAGTAGCTGGTCTCCCTACTGGGATGAGCTTGGCCAGCATATTCAGATGCATCATCTGCTTTCCTCTGATCTGAAAAAGGAATGGCTCAAACCTGGGTTACTGTGTGATTTGCTCTTTCTCTGCCTCATCTCCCTGCACATGAACTATCCCCACTTGTCTCCAGCCTTGTGAGCCCACATTTAGACTGATCCACTGCTCTGCCTATCATTAACTGTGAACTTGGAGCCTGGTTTGGCTACCCCGTGTGCTGATTTTGACTCAATGGATGTAGCATCTCTCCCAAGCATCCAAGGCTTAGGACAGATAGAACAGGTGTTCTCTGGACTCACTGAACAGACTGAAAAGGATGTAAGTAAAGCTCTAATCAGATTAGTACATAGCCTCTGAATTGGAAGCACTCTTTCTGGCCTTCAATTTCTCTGTAAATTGTGTGTGTGTGTGTGTGTGTGTGTGTGTGTGCGCACACGCGTGCGCGTGAATGTGTGTGAAAGAAGGGAAGGGGATATGAATCTGTGATTTCAACTCCTACCTGTGAAGACTTCTCCATCAGGCACAATAGTAACTATGTGTAATTTATACCTTAGAGAGTTCTGCCTGATGGTATTGGGAAACTAATGAGTTGTCCCAAATCGTACAGCCTGGATACATCAGAAGTGGAACTTGAATCCAGATCTTCCTGACTTTGCTGTTGTTGCTGTGGTTCGGTTATTTCAGTCATGTCTGACTCTCCATGACCTTATTTGGGGTTTTCTTTTTTTCCAATTATATAAATATTTTATTTGCTTTTCCAACTGCATACAATGGTGGCTTATACCAATCAATTTTTCCCCCAAGGTTTTTTGAGTTTTACAATTTTTCTCCTTCACTCCCTTCCCTTCCCCTTTCCCCCTCTCCCCAACAGAAAGTAATCTTATATAGATTTTTACATTTGTAGCCATGCTAAGCATAGATCAAAACTGAATGTGTTATGAGAGAAGAATCAGATACAAAAGGAAGAAAGAATACATTAGAGATAACAAAATTACATAAGACAACTTTTAAAAATTGAAGTCAATAAGCTTTGGTTTTCATTTAACCTCTACAGTTCCTTCTCTGGATGTGGATGGAATTTTCCATCACAAGTCCCTTAAAATTGTTTTTGATTATTGTACTGCTGGAATGAGCAAGTCCATCATGGTTGATCATCACTCTATTTCTCGACAAAAATATTGGAGTGGTTTGCTGTTTCCTTCTCCAACACATTTTACAAATGAGGCAACTGAGGCAACCAGGGTGAAGTAACTGGCCCAGGGTCACACAGCTAGTTAGTGTCTAATGCTAGATTTTAACTTAGTAAGATGAATTTTCCTGACTGCAAAATCCAGCACTCTAAATACACTACACCATCTACCTGTCTAGGAGCCAGAAGGGTAAAGCATTTTAAATACCAACAGAGTTTGTATTTTGTTCAAATGCTTTTTATTTATTGTGCTATTTATTTTTGTATTTATTTATATTCTATAGAAGTTTTGGGAACCACTAAAGATTTTTTAGTGGAACTGTGAAATGGTTATATCTGTGCTTTAGGAATAACAATTTGTCAACTATGTAGAGAAGAGATTGGAAAGGGGAAAGATTGGATCACAAGGGAGACAAATTAGGAACTGATTGTAAAAACCCATATGAAATGTGCTAAGGGACTGACCTAAAGTATGACTTCAAAGTGGCAAGAAGGGAATATATATGAGGGATGTTAAGTTGTTAGAATTGACATAGCAATGAAAGAGAATGAAGATTCAGAAGCATTCAGACATGCACCATTGTGGTCATAAAACACCTTTGTAGATTGCTATTAATGCTTAAATGCTTAAAGTACAAATATGAGTTTACAAAGTTGTTCTCTTTCTATTATGGCTGGGACTTAAACAAATGATTCTTGTAATAAAGGGATGGTTCTCAATGAAAGTAGCTTCAGTCTCCTTATCTGTAAAAAGAAGGGGTTGAAATAGATGGTACTCTAAATCTGGGATCCCATGATTAATCACTAAATCATCAATGTCTACTGGGATGGATGTAAATGACCCTCCTCATCCTTCTAATTGGAAGATACCATGGTACCATGGAAAGAACACTGTCTGTAGGGGCAGAGGGCTTGGGTCCTCTGACTCAAGCATTGAGATCTTTTGTTCCTCCCAACAGGTTGCAGTCAACTTGACCTACAACTGTGAAAACCTAGGACTCAAAGAGATTCCTGAACGTCTTCCAGCCACAACAAAATTTCTTGAGTTCAGTTTTAACTATCTCCCTGACATCCAAAACTCAACCTTCAGCAGACTCAGAGACTTGGTCTACTTAGATTTAACCAGGTAAATAGACGATTTCCCTAAGTGACTGGTGTTTTCATGAAGCAATTACTTGCAATGAGAGGCAGCATAGAGAAGCAGCTAAGCAACTAGCATTGAAGTCTGTAGGATCTGGGTTCCAATCCTGTCTCATGTAAGTACTATTTGTGTGAGTTTGGGGTTTCCTTGGCCAAGTTTTTAGAGTGGTTTGCCATTTCTTTCTCCAGTTCATTTAACAGATGAGGAAACTGAGACAGAGTGCAGTGTCTTGTCCAGGGTCACACAATTAGTAAGTGTCTGGAGCTGGATTTGAATTCAAAAAGAGTCTTCCTGACTGCACAAAGGAACTCTAGCTGCTGCTCTACCTAGCTGCCCTAGGAAACTATTAAAGATTATCAAATGATTGACTAATATTTATCTATGAAGGGACTCTCTAGGTCAACCATGTCCTCATATTGATGAAATCACAGGCATGGGGAAAAAATCCCTATTCCCTATATCTGGAATTCATTTATAAGAGTCCTCCCATCATGTTCCTCTGCAGGCTCCAACATTCTAGGTGCTGTGGAGGATAGATTGTTAGAGTCAGTGAGGTTTGAGTTCAAATTATGCCTCAGCTACTTCCCAGATGTAAGCCCCTGGACTTACCATCTCTCAATGTCAGTTTTCCACATCTGTAAAACAGAGATAATAACAGCAGTTGCCTCAAAGGGTTGTTAGGAGATTCAAATTTCATATACATATATATATATATATATATATATACACACACATATACATCTATATGTATATATATGTATATATACATACATATATACACACATATATATATTCATATTTTACAACTTTAAAGTAATATATATAAATGCAAGATGGAATCAGGTTATATAGGACAAAGGGTAACCCTGATTCCTATCTGGCTACTGGACCTAGATGACTCTGAAGGAAAAAGTGAGGCTAATGACTTTGCATAGCCTCCTTTCACTTATATCTAATTCACTTACATGTCATGGCATTACCTTTGTAATGTCATTGTCCTCTTTAAGAATGAAGAACAGGGGCGGCTGGGTGGCACAGTGGATGGAGCACTGGTCCTGGAGTTAGGAGTACCTGAGTTCAAATCCGGCCTCAGACACTTAATAATTACCTAGCTGTGTGGCCTTGGGCAAGTCACTTAATCCCATTGCCTTGACAAAAAAAAAATGAAAAACAACAACCTTGATGAGAACTATTGAAGAGGTCAGAGATAGAAAGTAAAAATATAAAAAGCAAATGGGAAAGGAAGAAATGTCACAAAAATGTCGGTGCTTGTCTATCTTTCTAGCAGAGGTAACAGATTCTCAACCTACTTCAGTTTACTCCTGAACAATATTAAAAAGTAATTTTTAGGTGGTGCAGTGGATAGAGCATAGTCCCCAGAGTCAGGACCTGAGTTTAAATCTGTCCTCAGTCACTTAATACTTACTTAGCTATGTGACCTCGGGCGAGTCACTTAACCCTATTGTCTTGCAGAAATAAAAAAAAGTGAGAAACATTTTAAAAATGGATTAAAAATACAATACGATATAGACAATGTTAAGTAGTCCCTGGTCTCAAGGAGCTTACAATCTAATAGGTGAAATAACATGCAAACAATTATGAATAGATATGTTGTATATACATAACAGAGGGAAGATAGTAGTATAAAGAGGAATTCAGAAAATTTTCCTATAAAAGGTGAGATTTTAATTGGAGACTTTCTGGAAATCAGGGAAGTCAGGAGTCAGAGAGGAGGAGGAATAGCTTTTTAGGCAAGGGGGACAGTCAGATGGAGTCAGGAGATGAGAGCATCTTGATAAGTAAAATAAGCAAATAATGAAATCTAAAAGAAGATAATTTTTCAAATAAAATATCACCACACTTGGAAAAAGTTATTAGTAATGCAAATATAAAAGAGCTCTAAAACTAATAGCATTTTCCAGATAAGTTAATATTTCTTTTATTTTTTAAATGTCAGTCAATTTTTTTTTGCATTAGAACTGACCCATCATCCGCATATGGGTCTCTGTAGAAAGATTACATAATGTGGGCTATGGAAAGAGGGCTGAAACTGAAGTAAAGGAGATTCAAATCCTACTTAAATCCTACTCTTACTGAGAGATCATATGTAAATCTTACTTTCTCTAAGCCTCAGTGATCTCATCTGTAAAATGGGAATAATAACAATATCTTTGGCACTTATTTCACAGAGTAATTGTGAAGCTTCAGGGAGAAAATACTGATAAAGCCATTTTCAAACTTTAAAGGGCCATATAAATTCCAATTATTATCATCTGCCCCAAAAGGCTCATTTCTACCCACATGTGTGGCTGACTATTTCCCTTTGGCTTCAGAGAATTTCCTGTTCTATCCTGGGCCCAGAGGATCACTTTTAGAGTTGTCTCCCTGGTTCACTGAGTCTTAAGCTTGCTTTTCAGCATTGCTTTAAGCATAAAAGTATCACCAAATGACTTGATGTTCCAGTAGCCTCCTAGCATCAATCATCAATCTCAATGAATCCTCTGGCAATTTATTTAATAGCTCTAGGTCTCAGTTTCCTCATTTATAAAATAAGAAGCTTGGACTAAATGATTCTATGAGCTGTGCCTCTGCATCTCTCTCTCTCTCTCTCTCTCTCTCTCTCTCTCTCTCTCTCTCTCTCTCTCTCCCCAACCATCTACCCATTTACCATCTTATCTATCTATCTATCCATCTATCTATTTATCACCTATCTACCTAACTACCTACCTATGTATCGATCATCTATCTATTCATTTGTTTATTTATTTGCTTCTAATTGTTTTGTTCTCCATTTTCATCTTTTTAAGGTGTGAAATTAGTTGGATACATGAGGATGCTTTTGAAAACAATGGAGAACTAAGCACAATTATATTGACTGGAAATCCCCTGATATTTGTGGCAGACACAGCTTTTGAGGGTCCAAGGGCCCTGAAGCATCTCTCCTTGACCCAAACAGGAATGACCAGCATTACATTTATTCCAATGCAGAATCTGGAAAATTTAGAAACTCTGCATCTTGGTAGCAATCATCTTTCATCCATTCAGCTCCCTTCAACATTTCTTGCCCATAACCTGAAAGTCCTGGACTTTGAACTAAATGCCATACATCACATCACTAAGAAGGATATAGCATCCTTGAAACAGGCAACCAATTTAAGCCTTAACTTGAAGGGCAATAACATTCGGGACATTGAAGATGGGGCTTTCTACCAAACTACTTTCCAAAACTTGAACTTTGGAGGGATCTTTGATGTTTCTTTCATGTTAAAGGGGCTGCAGAATTCCACCACTCACACTCTTTGGCTTGGGTCCTTTCAGGATGTAGATGTCCTAGATACAACCCCAGCCATGCTGGAGGGTTTGTGTAATATATCTGTAGAAGCCCTCAATATACAGTCCCGCCATTTCTCAGAGTCAGCTGCCATCTTTCAGTGCTTCACTGGACTTAAAGAGCTAGACCTGACTCAATCTCACTGGAAAAAGTTGCCTTCTGCCATAGAGGGGATGAATCAGCTTAGGAAATTAGTATTGAATCAAAACTCATTTGATGATTTGTGCCAAATCAATGCTGCCAGCTTCCCTTCCCTGACTCATCTTCATATTAAAGGCAATGAACACAAGTTAGACTTGGGCACTGGCTGCTTAGAAAAACTAAAAAACCTCCAGCATCTAGATTTAAGCCATAGTAAAGTTGCCCCAAGCACCTGCTGTAATTCTCCCCTCAGGAACCTGTCTCATCTGCAGCATCTGAACCTGAGTTATAATGAACCGCAAACTCTCCAAGGTGAGGCTTTCAGAGAATGCCCTCAGCTGGAGCTGTTGGATTTTGCCTTTACACATCTTCATACTGATGCTTCCCCAAGTCCATTCCAAAATCTCCAACTCCTCCAGGTCCTGAATCTCTCTAACTGTCTCATTGAGACCAGCAATCCTCAGCTCCTTGTAGGACTACAAAGTCTTCAGTACCTAGACCTAGGTGGGAATCCCTTTCGGTCCGGTCTCCTCACAAAGGACAATATGCTCCAACCCTTGGACAACTTACAGGTCCTCATTCTGTCATCCTGTGGCTTAACAGCTCTGGAACAGCAAGCCTTTGGAAGCCTTGGAAAACTCAGATACCTGGACTTGCAGCACAACATCCTGACTGGGTCTGGCTTAGCAGCTCTTAGTGATCTTAAGGCAACTCATCTCAACCTGGCAGCCAACAGCATACGTATCATTCCACCTTCTGTTCTACCTGCCTTTTCCCAACAGAACATCATTAATTTAAGTCACAACCCCCTAGACTGTACTTGTTCCAATATTCACTTTCTGAGATGGTACAGAGAAAATCTACATAAAATTTCAGATCCCGAAGAGACCACATGCGGGGATCCTCCAGCTCTAAGAGGGGTGAAGCTGTCCAATGTAACTCTCTCCTGTACCCTTTTAGTTGTGCGACTCATCTTTCTGGTGCTATTTCTTTTGATAATCATTGCTATGGTCATTCTCCTAGTCCGACGCTATATTATTAGAAAATATGAAAACATTTAGGTCTTAAAGTTTCTGGCAAAGCTAAGTATATTAGCTGACCTTCCCTAAATGGATGTCTACTTCCTTGTTCCTCTAAGCAGCCTTTTCAATTTGACTTCTGAGTCCAATAGGGAGTAAGTATTTTCATTTTTTTTTTTTTGGTGGTGGTGGTGTGCTCCTCTCCAAAGATCGCAATAGGAACTCACCACTCCATGCCCAACGGTGCTGATTTTGGAGTGAGTTGGACAGACACCTGTAAGAAAATGGAGTGCTACTGACTAGCTGCCATCTTGCCCCCCACTCTTCCATCCACAAGACTCAGGACATGGCTCTTTGGTTCCCTCTGCTGGTTTCTGATTGCCCCCACTTCTCTAAAAGCCTAGGTTCTCCTATGTCTTTGTTGCAAGAAAAGAAGCAGGTATTTTCCCCAATCTCTCTTGCCCTCCCCTCTGTAAATAGTACACAACCCTGCTTTCCCATCTTTTAATGGTTTTTGTCTTTCATTTTGATTTGTTTGCTTTGTTTGTATAGTAAGAGCTACAGAGACATAGTTGAAAGTATTACAGTATCCAAAACATAGGAATAGGCAGCTAGGTAGTGAAGTAGATAGAGCTCCAGGCTTGGAGTCAGGACGTCTTGAGTTCAAATGTGACTTCAGAGACTTGATTAACACTTACTAACCTTGGACAAGTCACTAAACCCTGATTGCCTCGCATCCAGAGTCATCTCTAGTCATCTTGGTCAGATCTTACCACTGAACCCAGAATGTTTCAGAAGAGAATATGAGGTTGGTGACTTTGCACAGCACCCCATCAATCAATTCTAATTCACTTGTTTGTCCCTGATGTCATGGTCTTCTTCAAGAATGAAAAACAAGCAACAATTCATGGGTCTACTGCAAATGTCCTGTGGATATAGAATTCAACCTCTTTAAGGTCTTCTACCTTTTTTCTGACTGAAATTCATTCTCTATTTTATCTTAAGAATAAGTCATCCATGGGGCGGCTAGGTGGCGTAGTGGATAAAGCACCGGCCTTGGAGTCAGGAGTACCTTGGTTCAAATCCGGTCTCAGACACTTAATAATTATCTAGCTGTGTGGTCTTGGGCAAGCCACTTAACCCCATTTGCCTTGCAAAAACCTAAAAAAAAAGTTGTAAAAAAAAAAGAATAAGTCATCCTAGGCCTCACTGGGCCACATGTTCACTCAAATTCAAATCTTCTATATGAACTATTTGGATTAGCTTCTCAACTGCCAATCAATTAATAAACATTCAGTTAATACCTATTATGGACCAGAGAACCTTCTTTTAATCAAATCTCATCCTCTGAATTTGATCTCTGAGCAGATTGATAACAAGATCTCCCAAAGGATGACTGGCTCAGATTGATAGCCAACAGAATCAGGGCAGTATGGCCCATATGCTAAGCAATGGGGTTACAAAAAGAGGCAAAAGGTAGTCCCTGCCCTCAAGGAGCTTCCAATCTAATGGGAGAGACCACAAACAAATATAGACTATAAGCTATATACAGAATAAATAGGAAAGAAGAGGCAAGATACTAGAATGAAGAGAAAGATGATTATGTCTGTCCATTCTATAATGGAGCAATTGTAAAAGGCATCTTCTAGAAGGTGGGATTTAAGTTGGGACTTGAAAGTTAAGAAATACAGTAGGTAGAGCAGAGGAGAGAAAGCATTGCAGACAGAAAAAATACACAGAGCCAAGAGATGGGGGTCTTGTTGATGGAACATCCAGGAGGCTGGTGCTATTATATCAAGAACATATAGTAAGGAGAAAGGTGTAAGAAATCTGGAAAGAGAGAGATAGGTTGTGAAGGAACATTGAATACTAGACAGCAGATTCAGTATTTGATCCTAGATGCAATTGGGAGCTCCTGGAGTTTAGTGAGTAGAGATGGTGGTGACATGGTTAGAATTGTAACCATGGTCACTCTTGTAGCCATGGTTAGTGTATGAATGGAGGATACTTGGAGTGAGGAGAAACTTAAGGTTAGTAGACTAACCAGAGGCTATTAACAATAGTCTGGACTTGAGGAGAAAAAGGCCAGTATTAAGGTGGTGACAGCTTTAGAAGAGAGAAGGGGATATATTCAAAAGAAGTTATAAAGGTTATTACAAATGGCTATTATTATGAATATTTACAAAAATTTCCCAGGTTAAATGAAGAGGACATTAGATATATAAATAACCCTATCTCAGAAAAACTCAACAAGGCATTATCGAATTCCCTAAGAAAAAAATCTCCAAGGTCAGATGGATTCACAAGTGAATTCTATCAAACATTTAAGGAAAAATTGGTTCCAATTTATATAAACTCTTTGGAAAAATAGGGGAAGATGGAACTCTCCCTAACTCTTTCTATGACACCTAAACCAGGAAGAGTTAAAATAGAGAAAGAAAATTATAGGTCTTTCTCCCTGATGGATATAGATGCAAAAATCTTAAATAAAATCTTAGCAAAATGATTATAACAAGTTATCACTAGGATAATAGAATTATAACCAAGTAGGATTTATCTCAGGAATGCAGGATTGATTTAATATTAGGAAAACTGTTAGTATAATTAATTATATCAAAAGCAAATTGATAGAAAAATAGCAGAAATCATATGATTATATCAATAGATGCTGAAAAAGCTTTTGACAAAATACAGCATCCATTCCTACTAAAAACACTAGAGAGAGTGGGGCGGCTAGGTGGTGTAGTGGATAAAGCACTGGCCTTGGAGTCAGGAGTACCTGGGTTCAAATCAGGTCTCAGACACTTAATAATTACCTAGCTGTGTGGCCTTGGGCAAGCCACTTAACCCCATTTGCCTTGCAAAAATCTAAAAAACAAAGAAACAAACACTAGAGAGTGTAGGAATAAATGGATTGTTCCTTAGAATAATAAGCAATATCTATCTGAAACCACCAACAAGCATTATATTCAATGGAGATAGGCTAGAGGCATTCCCAATAAGATCAGGGGTGAAACAAGGGTGCCCATTATCACTGCTACTATTCATTATTGTATTAGAAATGTTAGCTTCAGCAATGAGAAGAAAAAGAAATTGAAGGAATTAGAATCGGGACAAAACTCTCACTCTTTGCAGATGACATGATGGTATACCTAGAGAATCCCAAAAAATCATCTAAAAAACTTCTAGAAATAATTAGCAACTTTAGCAAAGTTGCAGGATATAAAATAAACACTCATAAATCGTCAACTTTTCTATATATGACTAGCAAGATACAGCAGGAAGAGCTAGAAAGAAAAATTTTCATTCAAAGTAACCTCAGACAATATGAAATAGTCTATTTGCCAAGGCAGACTCAGAAACTTTTTGAAAACAATTATAAAACACTTCTCACATAAATTAAATCAGATTTAAATAACTGGACAAACATCAACTGCTCATGGATAGGTAGAGCTAATATAATAAAAATGACAATTCTACCAAAACTAAACTACTTGTTTAGTGCCCTACCAATCAAAATTCCAAAAAATTACTTTAATGAGTTAGAAAAAGTTGTAAGTAAATTTATATGGATAAATAAAAAGTCAAGAATTTCCAGGGATTCAATGAAAAAGTGCAAAAGAAGATGACTTAGCCTTACCAGATCTAAGATTATATTATAAAGCATCAATCATCAAAACTGTCTGGTATTGGCTAAGAAATAGAGTGGAATAGACTAGGTGCTATAGCAGAAAATGATTTTGGCAATCTACTGTTTGATAAACCCAAAAAGTCCAGCTATTGGGATAAAAACTCCCTTTGATAAAAACTGTTGGAAAATTGGAAGTTAGTGTGGAAGAAACTCAGTAGACCAACACTTCACACCCTATACCAAGATAAGATCAAAATGGATACAGGATTTAGGCATAAAAAACAATATTATAAGCAAACTAGAAGATAAAGGAGTATTTCACTTGTCAGATCTATGGAAAGGGAAGCAGTTTATGACCAAGGAAGAGATGAAGAGCATCATTAAACACAAACTAGAGGGAGCAGCTAGGTGGTGCAGTGGATAGAGTACCAGTCCTGGAATCAGAAGGACCTGAGTTCAGATCCAGACTCATATACTTTGTAGTTGCCTAGCTGTGTGACCTTGGGCAAGTCATTTAACTCCATTGGCTTAAATAAATAACATTTTTTTTAAAATATAGATAATTTTGATTACAATAAATTAAAAAGCTTTTGCACAGACAAAACCACTGCAACCAAGATCAAAAGAAATGTAATAAATTGGGAAACAATTTTTACAACTAGTATTTCTTACAAAGGACTCATTTCTAAAATATACAGAGAACTGAGTCAAATTTTCAAAAAACCCAAGCCATTCCCTAATTGACAAACAGTCAAAGGATATGTAAAGGCAATTTACAGTTGAGGAAATCAAAGTGATCCATAATCATATGAAAAATTGCTCTAAATCATTACTTATTAGAGAAATGCAAATCAAAGCATCTCTGAAATACCACCTCACACCTCTCGGACTGGTCATTATGACCAGAAAGGACAATGAACAATGTTGGAAGGGATGTGGGAAATCTGGGACACTAATACATTGTTGGTGGAGCTGTGAACTCATCCAACCTTTCTGGAGAGCAATTTGGAGTTATTCCCAAAGGGTAACAAAAATGTGCATACCCTTTGATCCAGTAATAACACTACTGGATCTATACCCTGAAGAGATTATGAAAAAGCATAAAAACATCACTTGTACAAAAATATTCATAGTGGCCCTGTGTGTGGTGCCAAAGAATTAGAAATTAAGTGAATGTCCTTCAACTGGGGAATGGCTGAACAAATTGTGTATGTATTTCATGGAACACTATTGTTCTATTAGAAACCAGAAAGGATGGGAATTCAGGGAAGCCTGGAGGGATTTGCATGAACTGATGCTGAGTGAGATGAGCAGAACCAGAAAAACACTGTACACCCTAACAGCAACATGGGGGTGACGATCACACTTGAAGGACTTGCTCATTCCATCAGTGCAACAATCCAGGACAATTTGGGGCTATCTGTGATGGAGAATATCATCTGTATCCAGAGAAAGAACTATGGAATTTGGACAAAGAGCAAAGACTATTACCTTTAATTTAGTGGGGGAAGGGGAAACTGTTATCTTATTATGTAATTTTGCTATCTTTTATACTATATTTTTCTTCCTTAAGGATATGATTTCTCTCTCATCAGATTCAACTTAGATCAGTGTATACCATGGAAACAATGTAAAGACTAACAGACTGACTTCTGTGGGGGGTGGGGAAGGAAGCAAGATTGGGGGAAAAATTGTAAAACTCAAAACAAATAAATCTTTCTTTAAAAAAATGACTATTATTCATTGGAAAGATCTTGGATCCCATGACGAGTTTATAGGATAATATGATCATTTTTTTTAACTCGAATAGATCTGAGAGTCCAACTCCTTAATCACAGAAGAAATGGCAAGATTTGAAACCAGATCCTTTGTCACCAAATTTAGTTCTCCTTGTACCATACCATACTTCCTAGTTTTTCCTGTAACCTGGGCTAGAGACCTGTGGAAGCCCTGTGCTTACCCTTTAATTCCTCAGATAAGAATTAACCTAAACTTCCCTAATTGGTCCCCAAAGACTTGAGTCTTAGTGAACTTGTAGGCACCTCTTTCACATCCTGGGGATCTTAATACTCCATCTCTGTGGACTCATTATTTATGCCCCATTGATGTACCTGAAGCAAATTCAAAATTGCTAGTCAAATTCTTTATCTACCTGCTCAATTAGATTGGCATCTGGCTCCTTGCTCCCTCAGAGGTCATGAATTTTTAGATAATACTGCCATGATCTCCATCCCTAAACTCTATCCTCATTCAGCACAGCTCACTAGTCTGACTTTCCCTTACTCAAACACAGACCTTCCCTATTCCCTTACTTCCCCAGCTTCACTCCTAATAGAGAGGAGATAACAGACAACTTGGGGCCAATGAACAATGAGCATCTTTCCCTCGTTGAACTACCTTTGACAATTGATGTGTTATCAGATAACTTCCCTTTCTCCCCCAAACCTCCTATCCCTCCCCAAGGAAAGAGATTTAATAGAATCCAAGGATATAAATTTTAAAATCTTTAAAAAAATCTTTAAAACACACAGAAAATAAAGGCAAGCTCCTTCCTTCCCACTAGGGCCAACTTATGTCACTACCCATTTCTGCCTAAAGCCTTTATAATCTCACTCCTCTACTGAATCTACTCAAAGGAAGAATCAACCCAATTTAACTGCTAAATCCAGTGGTCTTTTCTCAGATCTCCTCTTCTTTGACCTCTGTGCAGTTTTGACACTGATGACCGACATTCTCCTTCTCCTAGTTACTGGTTCTGTCCTCTCTTAGCTTCAGTGATACTGTTTCCTGATTGTCCTATCTTTTGGAGCACTCCTCTGTCATTTCTGCTTTTTCATCTTCTTTCCCTCCCCTACCCCTTGTCCCAGATCTTAAGCATTGGTATCCCTCAGGGGTATATCCCAGTCCTCCTTATCTTTCTGTCCTCTCCCTTGATGGTCTCATGCACAATCATAAACAAATGTTGAAGCAATCAACATTTGTGTATCCAGGCCTAATCTTTTCTCTGGATTGTAGGCCCTTATCCCCAGTTACCTATTAAGTATATCCACCCGGATAGGTCATCCTAGAACCTTAAATTAAACTTGTCCAAAATTGAACTCATCTCTCTCTTCTCCTGAAACGTCTACTACTCACTTAAACCTGCTTTCCTCCTAACTTCACCAACTTCTCATCCAAATATGCTTGAACCTTCAGACTCATCTTTTCTTATCTACACTTTCTCCATATTTAATCTCTAGTCTATTCTGTCTTCACTACATCTTCTTTTTATCTTTTATTTCTCTACTCCCAGTCACCACCCTAATCCATGCTCTTAATTACCTTCAACAATTGAAGAAATATTTATTAAGGACCCATTTTGATTAAAGTACCTTTTCATCACTTAACTGGATCATAGAAATCAACTTTGAACTGGCTTCCTTGCTTCTCTACTCCCACCAATCCATCCTTCAAACAAACACTGATAATCTGTGCCCCCAAAAGAAAGGTCTCACTAATCTCTTTTCCCTGCTCAAAAGCACTCAAAGTTCTTCCCTATTGCTTCCATAACAAAAGAAAAACTTTATTTGTTAATCATTTCTGGTAAATTGTCTTCTTTCTGGGTTTTTTGTAACAGTTATTGGTCATAGTTCTTTCTGCTTTGTTATTCTCCTTTGCTGAATCACTATCTATGTCCACCCCCCACCTCCCCATCCATTCTTGTTAAATGAATCTTAGAACTCTGTCCTGGGTCCTCTTGTCTCTACATTCTTTTCTCCTATGAATTCAATCATCATTTTGATGCAAATCAAACCAGTGGTTCCCCCCCCCCCCCCCATTTCCAATCCCAGGTTTTCAATAGCCTCCTGGCTATCCCTACTTAGAAGTATGGGAAGTATCAGAAGCACTTCAATGGGCATACTGTGCCCCCCCCCCCCAAATTCTTTATTTCCTCCTCTTAACTCACTCCTCTTCCAGGTGTGTCATTATTCTTCTGGTTAAGTTAATAACCCAGGAATCAGTCTCTACTCTTCTCTCTCCCTCACCATATCTAGTCCGTTGCCAATCTTGAGGATTCTATGCCCTCCACATTTTTGATATCTCTCCACTTCTGTCTTGTCCCACCCAGCCCCAGTTCCTGGTCATCTCTTGAGAAAGTCTTAAAATTTGTTTCTCTGCTTCCAGTCTGTCCCCTCTCCAATTTATTTTCCACTAAAGCTGGAGCACAACCTTAAATACTTCTGACTGAAAAAGAGACTGCTCTGGAATGGTGGAAAGAAAACAGGATCTAGATTCACCGGAGGGAGCTGGCCTTCTGTCAAGGCCTAAATGACCCTGGTTGGGCAAATTATGTTGCTTCTCCGTGCTGCAGTCTCCTTATCAATCAAGTTGAAGGAGTTAGATGAAATGACCTTTGAGGTCCCTACCAGTTCTAAATCTAATCCTATGAAAGATAAGTCTCAGATATGCACTTGTTATCCAGGAGACTCCTCTATTCTACTCAGATCCTTAGGATATAGTCTTACAGAGTGTGAAATGCCCAAAGAGGATTAAGATTCTAAACATTTTCCTTTTAATGACTTCAGACCAATGAGAACTATTTCCTCCCACCTGAAATTCTATCTCTCCAGGTTGGTCATCAAAGGCCATGTTCAGCACTGGCAATATTATGAATAGATTTTTAACTCATCTCATGAAGTCATGTTCAATACCTAAAGCAATGGAAGTTACAGTTTTTTAAATATTTTCAAGTGGAAAGACATCTACAATGAATATCACCTCTAACCAATACTATTGCAATATGAGTTACCAAATAAAATAAAAATAATAAAAACAATACAGATGATTAAAAGTCTGTTTATTTTTAATTTTGGAGGGCAAGAATGCTTACTTTATAGAGAATAAAAGGCAGATGGAAGGAGGGACTAAAGTATGCTAAGGAGGATTGTCTGGTACTTTCCAGGGCTTTGGACAGGGACCTCATTATTTTTTTCCCTTTTTTAATTTTGTTTTGAAGTTGATGACATTTTTCTCCATGACCTAAGGATACTGCTAGCTCTTATTTTAGGCTTCTTGGGCCTGATTAAGATAAAATTGAAAAACGAGAGGCAGAGAAGAGGAGAGATTTTTTCCCAAGATAACTAATTGGACAAGAATCAGAAATCAAGAGAGGAAATAGATTTTACATTCATTTTATATATGTATATGTATGTGTGTGTGTGTGTATATATATATATATATAATACATATATTTATATAGAGAGCACATAAATATGTAATAAATAGAGAGATTGTCCAAGGTAGAATTAACTGAGCTATTAGCCATGAAAGACAGAGGGAAAAGACAATTCTGGGGTTTGCATGACATCCCTGAAGTGGGACAAAGACGTGTCCTTCATTTTCAAAGAGGATCAATAACATCTCTGGTGAAATCTTGACTTGAACATCAATTGGATTTAAGTGAGGCAACACCATGCAGAGTCTTCAGTCTCACTGTCTCCTCCAGAATCATTTAAATCCAGTGGTAAAACAAAAGTTAAGATGACTGGTGATGGCCGAGGATGCCTTTCCAGGAGATAAAGGGGATCATTTCCAGAATAACTGTATATCATTTACCCCCAGGTATTCAAACCAATTTGGTCTCTTTACCATTTCTCAAACCATCTCCTTTTTTGTCTTTGCACAGACTTTTCCATTCCTGGAATATACTCATACCTCTCATGTTAGCCTCTAGGAATCCTTTAAGGTTTGGTTCAAGTATTAGCAGCAACAGGAGGTCAATTCTGATTCTTCCATTTCTATTGCCCTTTTCCCTCCTCTCAATACTTTGCAAAATTTTTATATTGGCTTATTAGTGTACATGTATTCCCCCTGAAAGAATATTAGTTCCTTACTTCCTTTCCTCTCTATATCTCCAGCAGTGTCTGGAATATAAATGAGTGTATAATAAGTGATTACTGTCACTTCTGACCTTTGCCAATGCTGATCACCAGCCTATATAATCAGTTAGTTGGTGAGGGGGGCAGGGAGCAGGGAAGCAAGACCACTCCCCATTCAGAATTTTAGGGCCTTGTTCACAAGTGTCTGTGTCCAACTTCAGGATTATGAGTAATTCCATTTGTCATTTCATTTCAATCTGATTTCAGAAGACTTTCCAAAACAGAAATGAACCATTTGGCCCTCCTTCTCCATGTTTTTACTGCCTTGGAATAATATCTTGAGGCAGCAGGTGGCACACTGGGAAGGTGAGGAAATCCATGTTCATTCAACCCCAGAGAGGAAGCTCCATGGATTTCATTTCTGTCCTTCTAAAGGGACTTAAATTTTGGAAACCAAGCTTGGAAAGGAGGGAGGTGTGGAAGGGAGGGACTACCCTTTTGATTGTGTAATTGAATGTTTGAATTGAGATAATAGGTCCACATCCTGAGAAGACAGGCAGAGAAAAAAATACAGAGGCCCGGTCTGTACCTGTGCTGTGCTGGCAGATTCAACCTCCTGTACCATTCATTCCCAGGAAGGCCCTGGGGGAGCAGCAAACCAACTATGCACAGCCATCTGAATCACAAATTTAGACATGATGATATGCCCCAAACCTGCAAGACAGAGAACCCTAGTTCAGTCCCCTAACTGTTGCTGGGGGTGGGGAAAATGTCTTTAGTCCTAATGAACTGAAGATTTTGAGTTGTGATACCAGATGAGTGCTGGCTTCTATCACTACTCCTATGTTGTTGAGTACTTCAAAAGAGTGATTCCAGTCTTCTTGGGGCTAGGTACTGACTGGTCTTTAGAGGACTGTTCACCAGGCCCCTAACAGAAACCTTTCCAGCTTGGGATGCTTTGACAAAACTTGTCTTAGTTTAAAGGTAAGACTCAGTCACCTCCATGCCTGCTCCAGGTAGGGAGTAGAGATCCTTCATACATGGGCTACAGATACTCTTAAGATTAAAGAAGGTTAAGGTCAGTTTCCCCAGTAGAATGTAAGCTCAAAATTTAAGAACACAGATTGACATTCTTCTCTCTTCTTTCTTCTCTACCTTTTTAAAAATTATATATTCCCAAAGCCCCATAGAATGCCTGGCACATGATAGGCATTTAATAACCTCTCCTTGTCTCAATTTTTCATTTAAGTTCTAGATATTTTGCAAATACCTTTGGAGATTTCAAAATAATTTCAAAATAAATTTCAAAATAATTTCAAAATAAATTTCAAAATAATTTCAAAATAAATTTCAAAAATTGAAAATATCAAGCTTTGATCTAGATCAAGACTCCAAAGTCTTTCTCTGCATTTGGATAGTATTTCCCATCACATCCTTCCAAATTGTCTGTAATCAGTGTAGTGTTGAAAAGATCTAAATCCCTCATAGTTGCATATCACACTATCTTGCAGTTCATGTGTAAGTGTTCTCTTGATTCTGTTCCCTTCATTCAGCATCAGTTCATATCTCTCCAGGCTTTCCTGAAGTCTGTACACTCATGATTTCTTACAGAATAGTATTTCATCATATTCATATATCCACATAGTTAAGCCATTCCCCAACTTATGGACATCAATTCAATTTCTAATTCTTTTCCACTACAGAAAGAGTTTGTACATGAGAGTCTTTTCCCCTTTTTTATGATATAGATGAAGGAGTGATATTGCTGGATCAAAAAGTATGCACAGTTTTATAGCCCTTTGAGCATAGTTCAAAATTGTTCTCCAAAATGGTTGGATTTGTTCACAATTCCAGCAAAAGTACTTTAGTATCCCAATATTCCCACATCCCCTCCAACATTGCTCATTTTCCTTTTATTCATATTAGTCAATCTGATAGATATGAAGTGGTTCCTCAGAGTTGTTTTAATTTGCATTTCTCTAATCAATAAAGATTTAGAGCATTTTTTCATATGATTATAGATAGTTGCTGTCCAGTCTTGTCCAGCTCCACATGACCCCATTTCGGGTTTTTTTTGGCAAAGATACTGGAATGGTTTGCTATTTCCTTCTCCAGCTCACTTGACAGATAAGGAAACTGAGGCAAACAGGGATTAAGTGAGTTTCCCAGGGTCACATAGCTAGTAAGTGTTCCTGACTTCAGACAATGTACTCTATTCATTGAAGCACCTAACCCAGAGTTTTAAATTCAGCCTCGGATATTTAATAACATTCTAAATTCTGATTAAGTTAATTAATCTCTTTGTGCCTAAATTTCCTCAACTGTAAAATGGGAATGATTATAATCCCCACCAGCTGTGAACTGATTCAATCATTTTGTAGAGTAATTTGGAACTATGCCCAAAGAGCTACAAAACTATGCATAGCCTTTGATCTAGCAATACCACTACTGGTCTGTATCCCAAAAGAGATGAAAAATTAAAAAGAAAAGAACTTATATGAACAAACATATTTAGGGTCTTCTAGTGACCCTAAATATTTTTGTACATATATGTTCTTTTAGTTGGGGAATGGTTGAACAAACTGTAAGATATGATTATGGTGGAATAAGATTGTGCTATAAGAAATGATGAACAGGGTGTTCTTAGAAAAAGCTGGAAAGGCTTACATGAACTGATGCACAATGAAATGAACTGTATACAAAGTAACAGAAATATTTTAAGATAATCAGCTGTGAATACTTTAGCTAGTCTCAGCAAAATAATGATCCAAGACAACTCTAAAGGACTTCTGATGAAAAATAGAGAATAGAGAACCCTAGAGAAAGAACTGATGGTATCTAGATACAGACTGAAGTACAATTTTTTTAACTTTATTTTTCTTGAGATATTTTTTGGTCTATATTTTCTTTCTTAACATGACTGTTATGAAAATGTTGCCTTTTCAATGAGGTGGGGCTGGGGTGGAAAAAAAGAAAAAAAGAAAGAAAATTTGGACCTCCAAGTTTTAAAAATGAACATTAAAATAAAATGCTAAATAAATGAAACTTTAAAAAAAAATAACCCTCACCTCACAGCTACTATGAGAATGAGACAATATTTATAAAGTCCTTTACAAACCTTAAAATGATATTCAAGTGCTAGCTATTAGCTATTATTAGAGACGAGGCACACAGTACTGTTTTTTTTTTCTGAGCAGCTAGTTGAATAGTGGGGAGAAAAACCCTGGCCTGGAAATCAGGAAACCCAGGATTTGAATCCTGACTCAGACTTTTCCTAGCTTTGTGACTAGGAAAGTCACTAATCTTTTCCAACTCAGTTTCACCCAATATAAATGTTTTTCTTCACAGTTCCTACTGCCTTATCCCATTGGGTTGAGGGCCTTGCCTGCTCAGATGGACTTTGAGCATCTATCTATTTTCCCTTTAATTTGGATCCCTGCCTGCCTAGATGTATGACTCTATCTCTCAGTGGGTTAAGAATATCAAGGAAGGGAATATTTGTAAAGCATTTTGCAAAACTTGAAGTGTTATGTTAAAAATGGCTATTGTTCTGAATTCTTCAGGCAAATTCTATGTTTTTTTATGAAGGGTTGAGCTGACTGACAATGAAAACCTCATTTAATCTTGTGCAACTATAAAATTATCCAGATACAGTAAAGAACTGAGAGCAAGAATTGGGCTATTTGCCCTTGGTTTTCCTGCCCTCTTGTTTTCCTAGGTGTTTAATCAGGAGGTTAGTTAAAGCACACACAGAGAGCTGGTTTATTTTTGGGAAAAGGAAAATCCTACTTTTGTGGATGGATGTTAACAAATATTGTCCTTCTCTGTGTTCCTTGGTGCCCCATAGCAGTACCTGGAGGGAGGTGGAGCCCACCTGTGTTCTCGGAGGTCAGCCCTGGTCCTGGCTCAGAAACAAAATGAACCCTTCCTCCAACAATCTTTTAGCTTCTATTTGACTTCATTTTTCCAGGGCTGCTAATTGGAAATCATTGTAATCCAGACCTTTTGTCTGGATCCTTCATCTTTGTTCTCCAGTTTCTGATCCAGTTTTTTTTTAATTTTTTTTTAATTTTTAATTCCTGCTGCCTTCTCCTCTCAGGTTGAGCCTATCTAGACCTGCAGTACCTGTCTGTTCCTCCTTTAATATGGCCTCCAGCCTGCCTTGAAATACACTGCTTACTGATTCCTCTAGCTTTCTCAGCCTCTCTGCCCAACTTAATAGTATGTAGCAGCCCTGTGTCTTATCTAATACAGCTTCTGGTCTGGACTTCTAGGACCACCCTGGCCTAAGTTCTTGCAAGATTTAAGCACCACCAAAAATTAATTGCTTATTACATGCTGAGCACAATATAGAAGACAGGTCTTTTCAAAGCTCAAAACCTAATGGAGAATATGACACATACAAAAGTAACTATAATATGTGACAATGGCCACAAAAGTAGCCAAGGAAGTTTAATGAATTTTCAGGAATGGCAGGCCATCTTTATTTCTTTCTCTCCTGCTTCCTGCAACATAAACTAGTTAAACTGGGCTTCTTCTTTAATGAGGAATAATGAGGGGAGGACATGTAGACAGAAATATCTAGAATGACTAACAAATTCATCAGTGCAGGTCTCAGTATCTAAAGAATTCTAACTACCCAGGCTTACCCTCTTCTTCTTTATTCACATTAGTGTATTCAAAGGTACCTGAGGTCTATTTAGCTCAGATTAGTACTTCAGTAAAAAGCTGTAGATTACTTTGTCTTTGTCTTTATTCAGCCATGTTCAACTTTTCATGACCACATTTGGAGTTTTCTTGGCAAAGTTACTGAAGTGGTTTGCGGTTTCTTTCTCCAGTTCATTTGACATATGAGGAAACGGAGGCAAACAAGGTTAAATAACTTCCCTAGGGTCAGTGACTCCAAGTTTAGTGATGAGCCACCAGCTATAAATCTGTCTATCTATTTATCTACCTGTCTACTTCATAAAACCCCATGAATCCAGACATTAGGGCCACTGGGAACTGACATGGAAAGCAAGAGTTCTTAAACTCTTTTGCGTTGTGGTCTCTGGGAAGATGGGTAATTTAAACAGTGATTTAAAATGTGTAAAAATAAAATACATAGGATCACAAGTGAAACTAATAGAACTATCTTTTCTTTTAGGTTTTTGCAAGGCAAACAGGGTTAAGTGGCTTGCCCAAGGCCACACGGCTGGATAATTATTAAGTGTCTGAGACTGGATTTGAACCCAGGTACTCCTGACTCCAGGGCCAGTGCTTTATCCACTACACCACCTAGCCGGCCAGAACTATCTTTTAAAAAAAAAAAGCCAATGGACCCCAGATAAAGAACTCTTGATTTATAGAACTGATTTCCATAGCTGTCCAGCAAGACTTCCTCGAACAAAGGCTAACAACAAGGTAAAAGTACAAGCATCCTTGTAATCTTATTTTCAGTATGTCACAGTATGCCTTTTTCATGTTTTGTTTTGCTTTGTTTTTTGGGGTTTTTTGCAAGGCAATGGGGTTAAGTGACTTAAGTGATTTGTCCAAGGTCACACAGTAGGTAAGTATTAAGTGTCTGAGGTCTGATTTGAATTCAAGTCCTCCTGAATCCAAGGCTAGATCCACTGTGCTACCTAGCTACCTCCAACTTTTTCATGTTTTTAATTAATCTTGTAGTTAGATTAAAGGTAAGTATGATTGTGTTGAACAGCTATCAGTGTACAGAATGCTGGGCCTGGAGTCAGAAAATTAATCAATCTGAGTTCAAATCTGAATTTAGACAAGTCACTGGGCAAGTCAGTTAACCTTTTTGCCTCAGTTTACTCAACTATAAAATGGCAAACTACTCCAGGGTAGTCATAAGAAAATCTCAAATGGGGTCACAAAGAGTTGGACACAACTAAGATGACTCAACAGCAATAATGATTGTGTTGCTATTGCTTGAGAACATACATTCTTTTTTTCCCTTGATCCCTCCCCTCCAATTTAGTATAAAAAGATTTTTTTTGTACTAGTTCTGGGCAAATGCTTTATTAAATAAACCAAGTAGTACTAACCCACTGTGCTACCCTCAGAATGTTTTCAAAATTGGCATGGATTTAAATTGTTATGTAGAACTGACCAGTGACCCTCTGATGAACAAAATTAAGTGATGCAGACAATAGAAACACATTAAAGGTAATTGCCTCTAGTAGAGATAGTATCCTGGGGAGCTTTCTAATGGAGAAGAGGGATCTCTAAAAGATAGCGAGGGTCTCCTCTTGGTGGAAAACATTGTGTTGGCTGCATCAATTCATAGAAAACTGCAGATCTTTTTGGGGAAAGTCCATTTTCCTAATAGGAACTTTTAGCCCTGGAATCAGGAGGACAGGAGTTAGAATCTTACCTCAGCTTGACTCTTAGCCAGCTGTATGACCTCGGGCAAGTCACTCAACCCTGAGTGCCTCTCAATCAGGGCTATTATCTGGACACTGGACCCAGATGGCTCCGGAGGAGAGAGTGAGACTGGTGACTTAGCACAGCACCTCTCACTCAAATCCAATTCACGTGCCTGTCAGGATATCACCTCCCTGATGCTATGGTCTTCTTCAAAAACGAAGGACAAAAATTATTGATATAATCAATAATTTTGCCCTCAATCCTATGATGTCACATATTTTGTTTTGTTCTTTGCTTTGTATTCCCCAAAACTTATAAAAAGGGAACTGTTGGAGCATCTAGGAGGAGCAATGGATAGAGCACTGGCCCTGGAGTCAGGAGGACCTGAGTTCAAATCAGACCTCAGACACTTAAAAATTGCCTAGCTGTGTGACCTTGGGCAAGTTACCTAACCCCTTGCCTTAAACAAATAATTTTTAAAAATATGTCATTTTTTAAATATGTCAAAATGTCATTTTCATCAGAGTCTTTGGTGGAAATCTGATATTATCCACTGACCTTTTTTTATTGGCAGGTGTGGGGGGGGAAGGGGGGGAGGATAAGTGTTTATATAGCATATTATATACCAGATCCTCCTCTCTGGACTTTTACAAATATTAAAACCTTATGAGATGGATGCTATTAGAATCTCCATTTTATGGTTAAGAAAACAAAGAGGTTAGGTTACTTGCCCAGGGTAAAATGGATAATAAGTATCTGAGATTTAAACTTAGGAATTGCTGACTACAGTCCTGGAATATTCTCCACTGATTAATGTTTGTATGAAAACCAAGCAAGCTTTGTGGTGATTTTGTATGGCTGTGAAATTTGAAACTGTGATCTCTAAGAAATCCAAATTGCATGTGACTTACAAAAGGTCACCAAGAAATGCATGGGGTGGGGGTGTGAGGAAGCTCAGGGATGACTTGTGTGCAGGAAGAGATGATAAGATTTCATTTAGGTATGACAGGAGAAGGCAGTGCCACACTCATGTGTTAAAAAAATGATTACAGATGAATAACCCAGTGCTCCATTGGCAAGAAACATAGTGGAGACCAAGAGGAAGATCTTTGGTTCTTATTGTAGAGAATCTGAGGAACAGCATCAACAAAAATTTCACAGAATGAGAAGGCATAAATAAGCTTTTTGTGTTGAGCTCATGGGGGATATCAAAGAGAGCATATCAAAGAAATACTCATATCAAAGAGATCATGGGCTTGCTGAAGTTAAAACTAGAAAAAGGAATCATTGTCTACACTCCCAAGACTCATCAGTTCAGTTTGATGCCTTCTGTTTACTTATTTCAAGTGTCTGTAGAATTATTGCTCCGGTAATGTGGACAAAAAGTTTCTAACACTTAACAGTCTTCTTGTTTAATTTGGAAAAGTATACATACATACATACACACATACACATGTTATTTATATCTCTAATATGTTATAGTATAAAAAGTATATATATACATATATAAAACTATAATACATCATAGTATATCAAAGTATACACATACACATATATATCATTGACATTATAGATACAATGTATGCATAGTTTTCCAAATTAAACTTAAAAAGACTACTTAGTCTCTATAATATACTATGTATGTGTGTGAGATTTAATATTTTGCTGGTGTCAAAATGTTCCAAGTTTGGAAAAGACTCCAATTCCCTGCCTTGATTTGATTTACCATGCAAGCACCCAACCCTTGATATGTACTTGCAACTCCATAACTTTGCTCTAATCTAATATTTTATGACAGCTGCTCTGTTTTAAGCAACAGTAAATTCACAGTGTAAAGTCAGAATGGGAATGTTTTGATGGCTGCTGTCAATTTTATTGCTTTCTCTTGATTATGAGGCCAGAATCTGTATACTTGGTTTGTTTATTGGTTTTATGTATCACATGTTGTTGTTGGCCCTGACAAGTTACTCCTATAAAAATGTGTTATTATTGTATGCCAGAGCTCTGTGAGCTGACCCTGCATTTCATAGTGTGTTTGAGCAAATAATACAGTGGTACATAAAAGCTGGCCAGCTTCCATCTAAGGGGACTTGGGGAATGAATTGCAGCACCCAGGAGTCAGGGAGCCAGTTATGCTCATCTCAAGATCTCCATTCATCACTAATAACTCAATAGCAAATTATAGAATGAGTGTGTTTTTCTTTGGAAGTCTCAATATTTTAAAATGAAAAATGGTAGCATCACACTGACTTTATACATTTCTCTAATAAGTTTTATTTCAAATTTTCTTCATTGCCAAAACACACAAAAAAGGATCTTTTGAAATTTGTCCTTTTCATAAGCTACATGATAGGAGGAAAGGTGAGGGATGAAGGAACCAATATTGTTTTCCATTTTATATTACATACCAAGAGATAAATGAAGAGGAATTTTTTTGGTTTTGTTTTCTTTGTTTTAGCAAGGGAGATTTGAGTAAGGTCACAATCAGAAAATACACATTATTATTGTAGTGATGATGGTACTAGTATTTTATAAAAATATAGATGATCCATAAAATAGTTCACTAAGATGATTTAAAGAATTCATCTGTCCTTAATGGTTGAGTGGAAATCTATCGGAAGGCAACAGAGAATCAGTTTACGTGACCTAAAATTTTCTTTCTAAGAGTTAGATTGAAAGTTTTTCCTAATTCTTACTCAACAAGTATTTATTAAGTGCCTATAGTGTTCCTGGCACAGTTGGAGGAAGCAAGGACAAAGAATGAGATCCCTATTATTGAGGGATATTGTTGTTGTTTCTTCTTCATGTTTGAAGCAGATCTCTGACGTTGAAGGGTGATGTCTTGACTCTGGCAAGAATTAGATTTAAATGAGGCAGAATTGCATATTCACTCTCTCCTCCAGAGTCTAGTAGAAAGACAAAAATCCAGATGATTGGCTATGACACTGGATACAGTGGATGATCTTGGCATCTTCAATATCTGACCAACCTCTAAACACTCCATAGCACCTGCTTCAGCCACATTTATGTCCACTGGAACAAATCATTCTCATTCATTCATTCTACTGGAGAAGGTCTTCACATGTTTGGGGTAGATATTCCCCTAAAACACAACAGATGTGAGACCCATTGGTTACTCTGAACCTAGTTTAGCCTGTTTGCTGAAATAAGCCATGCCTGCTGAGCATGCCGCTGCGGTCCCTTTCAACGTCATATCTATGATCTTCTTATTTATTCTCAATCATAAACTAGAAATCAGTCTAAAGGTCATCCAAGTCAGCCCCCCACCTTTTACAAACAATGATCCTAGGCCAGGTCCACAAAGGTTAAGTGACTTGTCCAAGGTTACACAGGTGGAAGAGTTGGAATATTAACTTGAATGATCTGACTCTGGTTATACTACTCTTTCCATCACATTATCACTGCTGCCTTTATTTGATACTTCTCAAGTCCTCCTTAGGCATCCTTAAGATTAAATCTGTCTAGAAACACACAGTCCTCAGTAATATCTTGTTTATCTGTACTGTCTTTGACATAAACTGCCCACTTACTAATGCACTGTCTGTGGAGCTGTGAAGTGGTCCCAACCTTTTAGAGAACAATTTGAAACTATACCCAAAGGGCTATAAAATATAAAATAAAATAAAAACTATAAAGTATAAAACTGTGCACACTTTTTGACCCAATAATACCACTATTAGGTCTGTAACCCAAAGAAATCAAAGAAAAAAGTAAACGAACTTAAAAGTATATAAATATTGATAGTAGTTCTTTGGGATGGAGAGTAGAAAAGAATTGGAAATTTAGGGGATGCCCATTAATTGGGTAATAGATGAACAAGTTGTGGTATATCAATGCAATGGAATACTATTGATTGCAAAATGATTAATATGAATCTATATTTAGAATGATTATACATGTATAGCCTTTATTAGTTTGCTTTCTGTCAAAGGGAGGTGGGAGGGAAGGGAGGGAAGAAGAAAAATGTGAAAACCTTGCAAAAAAAAATTGTTGAAAACTACCATTTCATGTAACTGGAAAATAAATAGATAAAATATTTTTAAGAATACTTTTTGTGCTACAAGAAATGACAAGGGTTGGAGGTTTCAGGAAACACCTGGGAAGACTCACATGAAATGAACAGAACTAGGAGAACATTATATACAGTAACAGCCATATTGTGACAAAAATGAACTATGAGAGATTTAATTACTCTGATCATGAAAATGATCCAAGAGAAATTCTAAGGATCCATGATGAAAACTGCTTTTCACCTCCAGCAAGAACTGACTAACTCTGAGTGCAGATTAAAGCATTTATTTTTTCACTTTCTTTTTTGCAAAATGGCTAAAGTAGAAATTGATTTTGCATGACTTCACATGTATAATGGGTATCATTTTGCTCACTTTCTCAAAGGATGGAGTAGGGGTTGAGGGAGAGCAAGAATTTGAAACTCACAGAAATTCTTTTTTAAAGACATATATATTCATTCATATATATGTATACACCCATATATGTATATACATATATATACATATCTCTGTATATATATTTTATATATATTATACATATATATATATATATATATATATATATATATTTCTCTTTCTTTGGGAGGGAATGTTTACTTTACAACATGACAATTGTAGTAAATTTTTTTTATGGCTATACATTTTTAAATTATACCAAGTAACTTGCTTTCTCCTTGGGAGAAATGAGGTGGGAGGAGACTCCCACAAATAATACTTAAATTCCAGAGCAAGAGCATAGGATCAAAGACCTAAAGCTGAACTTGGGGGGCCAAGGAGCCCAACTCCCTCATTTTCCAAATGTGAGAACTGAGGCCCAGAGAAGTTTAATGACTTGTCTAAAGTCACACAATTAATTATCTACTGGGTTCCAAATCCAGTTCTCCAATCTGCTAGCCCCTTTTCTGACCATGCACTTTACAAAACATGTTACAAGTTATTTCGTCTGAATTTGTAATAAAACTTTTTTTTAATTCAAATCCACTTCATTCATAAGGAAAGTTAAGATCCACTGAATTGCAAAATTAACTTTTTATTTTGTCCTAGTATTTAGATACACACACACACACACACACACACACACACACACACACAAATGATTAATAATTTTGTAGTAAATGATTCAAGTTGCTGGCCCTCAGTAACCTTTAAGAGACCTATGTAATCTTTCAAGTTTTTTAATGAGTTTCTATTTCTTTAATTAATCTATGAGTCATTCCATATCTCCACTTTATTCAAGTAATGACACCTGGGCCTCAAGTATTCATATAACAGTTCTGAAGTCTGCACAAAAGTAATTTTTTATAAAAGATGCCCACCTAAATCATCCAGCCTAATATCTTCTCCTCATACTCCTCTGCCCCAACCTCAACTGCTATTCACACTAACTCACAACAGAGGCATTGCAGGTATATAAAATGTATTATGCCAAAATCTAATTAGAGTAGTGCCAATTTATATAAAAGTTTTAAAAATAAAAATATTGTCAGTTGTGAATTTTTTCCCTCTCATTATGGTAAAATGATGACATTTCCCTACTGCTCTGTGTGTTAAAATACATTTTCTCCAGTCACATATTTTTATGGATGATCATTTCCCAAGGAGAAGGGGGGCTGCCAAGGGACAGCCACGGTGGGCCTCATTTATCACTGCATGTATATTCTAAAGAACAGAAATGGCAAACTAGGGATTGTTCTTAGATAGGCTAGGACCCTAGGACATGGTGATACCAGTGTAACATATGAAGACTTTATAGATCCTGAGTGTCTGCTTCAGGGTCTGGAGACATCAATATACTTCAGCCCTCAGGGTCATCTCCTAATAGTGCTGGTTGATCTATCTAATGAATAATCATGAAGGGTTTCTCAGCTTATTATGGCATTTGTAATTTTTTTAATTTTTCAAGTGGGGAAAAATAAAAATGTATAGGGCCATTATTAGTAACCGTATGCAACAAATTTCTCCTCCCATCCATTTCCATGAACAGACTGACATCTCAAACAACTGGAAGTCAGGTCTGACCCTGGGTGGCATGTCAAAACGTAAACCTAGGCAGGCCTTCAGCCTCTGAAACAAATTACCTTTCTGAAGGGCTTTCATGCAAAGCGGAGAAAGGCATAGATTATACAGTCAGAAATTTATAGTACAGAGATTGCTTTCTAAGATCACCTAGTGATGTTATAAATAAGATATGGTGATTTTGTTCTTTAGGATGTATTGTTCCAAAGTTCCCTGGGGCCGCAGCTGTGTATTTCCTATGAGGTTCTATTGCTAATGAGTCCCATTTGCCTGTAGAAATGCCTGGGGTGACCAAAGAGCTAATGGATTTGAACCTAAGGCCACCCTGGCTATCAAATATGCATAAGGTAGCAAAGCTTAGTGTGAGCCAAGAGAGATCCTGTTACGCACACAAGAGATAAACCCACATTAACCACAGGAGGAGGAGGAGAGAGTTGCTGCCAGCTACCATGGGTTCATTCATTAGAAAGGACTGGGGTGAGTTAGCAGGTGTGATTAAGTGCCAGCTTGGGCCAGAAATCCTCCTTAGAGAGAGACTATAAAGCCCTTTATAGTTCTATAGTTCCAATACCCTCAACCTTGAGCCCCCTCCCATTCTTTCAAAGGACAGGAACTCTTCCCTATGGAAAACAAAATCATCTTGGTACAGAGGCAAGAACTGAGGATTTAGTTAGCAGATTTGTCTTGGGGGAAGTCCTTATCTTCTCTGGGTCATAGTGACCTTATTTAAAAAAAATTGTCCCCCAGCAACATGCAAAAATCAAGTTTCAACACTTACTTCCAAATTTCCCTTCCTACCACCTCATTTCTCCCAAGGAGAAAGCAAGTTACTTGGTATAATTTAAAAATGTATAGCCATAAAAAAATTACTACAGTTGTCATGTTGTAAAGTAAACATCCCCTCCCCCCACAAAAAAAAGAGAAACCTCAAGAAAAATAAAGTCAGAAAAAAGTATGTTTCAGTTTATATTAAGATACCATCAGCTCTTTATTTGGGATGGGCAGCATTCTTTATCATAAGTTCATCAGAGAAACTGCTTCAATAATTTTTCCCACAATTGCTATTGCTAGCTGTATTTCTCTCCATTCTCATTTATTCTATTCTCTCTCTCCTTTCACTGTGTTCTTCCTCAAAAGTGTGTTATATCTGACTATACTCTCCCACAATTTTCCCTTTCTTCTATCACCTACACCCTGCTCCCCATCCTCTTTCTCCCTTCCCTTTTCTCTCCTTTTTTTTCCCTCTAGGTTAAAATAGATTTCTATACCTAATTGAGTGTTTATGTTATTCTCTCTTTGAGCTACTTCTGATGAGAGTAAGGTTCTCTCACTTCCCCTCATCTTCCCTCTCTTTCAGAAGTTTTTTGCAAAAGTTTTTTTCTTGCCTCTTTTATGTAAAATAACATCTCGTGCTACCTCTCCTTTCCCTATCTCCCAGTATATTCCTTTCTCCCTCACTGACTTCATCTTTTTTAATATATTATAACTTCAAATTCAACTCCCTCCTGTGCCATTTCTGTATATGCACCTTTTAACTGCCCTAATAAATGAGAAGGTTCATATGAGATACCAGTATCATCTTCCCAAGAAGTTCACGCTCATAATTAGCCCTTTCCGTCCACCCTCTTTGTGCTTCCCAAGTCCTACACTTGAAGATCAAACTTTTTGTCCAATTTTAGTCAGTTCATCCAGAAAGTTTGAAAGTCCCCAATTCCATTGAATGTTCATTTTCTCTTCTGAAAGAGTATGTTCAGTTTTTCTGAGTAGTTGATTCTCAGTTATAATCTGAGTTCTTTTGCCTTCCAAAATATCACATTCCAAGTTCTATGAGTCCTTAAAGTAGAAGTTGCTAAATCTTGTGCTATTCTGATTTGTTGAATTGTTCTCTTCTGGCTGCTTGTAGTATTTTCTCCTTGACTTGGGAATTCTGAAATGTATATTCCTGGCAGTTTTAATTTTGGGATCTCTTTCAGGAGATGATCAAAGGATTCTTTCAATTTCTACTTTACCCTCTGCTTCTAGGATACCAGGGCAGTTTTCTTGGATTATTCTTTTTTTTAGGATTTTGCAAGGCAACCAGGGTTAAGTGGCTTGCCTGAGGCCACACAGCTAGGTAATTATTAGGTGTCTGAGACCAAATTTGAACCCAGGTAATCCTGACTCCAGGGCCGATGCTTTATCCACTGCACCACCTAGCTGCCCCGGATTATTCTTGAAAAAAATGAAATCTAGGCTCTTATTTCAGTCATTTCTTTTAGGTAGTCCAACAATTTTTATATTATCTTTTCCGTTTTTGGGGGGGGTTAGGTTTTTGCAAGGCAAATGGGGTTAAGTGGCTGGCCCAAGGCCACACAGCTAGGTAATTATTGTCTGAGACAGGATTTGCACCCAGGTACTCCTGACTCCAAGGCCAGTGCTTTATCCACTGCGCCACCTAGCCACCCCTATATTATCTTTTCTGGATCTGCTTTCCATGTCAGTTGTTTTACCAATGGGATATTTCACATTTTTTCCTAGTTTTTCATTCTTTTGGTTTTGTTTTATTGTTTCCTGATTTCTCAAGTCATCAGCTTCCCTTAGTTCCATTCTACAGTTTAAGGAATTATTTTCTTCAGAGAGCTTTTATATCTCATTTTTCATCTGGTCAGTTCTGCTTTTTTAAGGCATTCTTCTTTTCATCCACCTTTTGGACTGCTTTTTCCATTTGACCCAAACTGGTTTTAAAGATGTAATTTTGGGGGCAGCTAGGTGGCGCAGTGGATAGAACACCAGCCCTGGAGTCAGGAGTACCTGAGTTCAAATCTGGCCTCAGACACTTAATAATTACCTAGCTGTGTGGCCTTGGGCCAGCCACTTAACCCCATTGCCTTGCAAAAAAAAAAAAAAACAAAAGAAAAACAAAAAAGAAAAAAGATGTAATTTTCATCAGTATTTTTGGATTATTTTTCTTCTGTTGTTTGTTCATTTCCCCATTTTTTAACTCTTTGTTAAGATGAGGCTCTGTTTCCAATGGGGAGGATGTACTGCCCCAAGTTGTTGAGGGTTTTTGCAGCTGTTTTCAGGGGTACTCCCTGCAGGAACCTCAATTCCTTCAAGGTGTTATAAGAAGCAGTGACTGCTCTTCTGCCCTGTGCTCTAGACTGTGGAGGACCAAAGTAATTGTCTATGGTTGGATGTTTTTGTCTTCTGTTGTTTGCTCATTTCCCCAGCTCTTTTGTCTTCCAGGGTGGGGAACACACTGTCCCAAGTTTTTGAGGGGTTTTTTGGGCAGCTGTTTTAAGGGACACCTCAGGAACCTGCAATTTCTCAATTCTCCCAAAGTCTTATGAGAGGTTGTGAGGTCCTCTCACAAGCACTCCCCTCTGCCCTGGAACTGTGAGGAGGGTCCCTGCTCTGCTATAGTAAGATCTGTTGTGCTTCTGTTCCTTATCCTGAGGCTGGGACCTCAGACTAAGACTTGGATCCAAGTATGGGCAAAGCAACAGCATCCTGCCTCAAGGATAGTGATGGGACCTCTGCAATCCCCCCTGACCCTCTGACTGTCAGTGATCTAAGTACTCTGGAAGCAGCTGCTGAGTGACTCCCAAAACTGCTCCTAGTCCCCTGGATCCAGGTCTGTGCTGACTCCTGTGCTGGGCTGGACTGGGTTCCTCTCTCACTGTAGCGCAGCAGAGTTTTCCCAATTATCCTTGGTAATCCCTGGGCTGAGGTCTGGAAACTACTGCTGTGACAGACCCAGGTGCCCCCAGGGACCCAGATGCCCCAAGGTCTATTCCTGGAGGCTGGATCCGGTTTGCTCCAGCATGTCCCAGGCTGTGCTTCAGACCATTTATAACCCCAGTGTAACAAATCCTTCTCACAGATCTTCACATTGTCTTGGACTGGAAAATTGCTTCACTCAGTCTTTCTGTGGGTTCTGTCACTCTAAATTTTGATTAGAGTCATTATTTAAATGTATTTGGAGTGGTTTGGGTGAGAACCCAAGGGTGTTCTGCTTCACTCTGCCATCTTGGCTCTGCCAACCTTATTTGTAAAATGGAGGAGATTGAATTCAGAAAGATGGGTCTTATTCTAAACCTGGCATTCTATCCATTTAGCCACCTAGCTACTCCATCTTGATAGCATTTGACTAATAAAGCTGGAAGCAGGAGATTTGTGGTATTCTGGATTTAGAAGGGAAATGATCTCATAAGCCATCTTGTCCAATCCCTTTTCATTTTACAAGAAGGAACTTAAGGTTAAGAGGTTTTTCCAAAGTTACAGAAATGTTTGAAGCCATGTCGCATGATTTCAAATCCCATAGCACTATACACACTGCATTCTACCCACTGAAACCCTCCCCCCAACTATCCACACAATTGCATACTAATATATTCTTTTTTTCCCTGGGGTTAGATTGTAAGAGAAAGAATATGAACTTGTAAACTCTGGGAGAAAATCTTTAATGAAAGTTTGGGGTATGGAATAGAATATTTTGGCAGAAGCAGTGTCAAATGCTAAGAAAGACTGCCAATACTTCATGCTATTTAAAGATTTACAATAATGATGATGATGATGATGATGATGATGATGATAATGATAATTTCTATAAAGCACTTCAAAGTTTGAAAACTGTTTTAGATAATTTATTTTGATCTTCTCAAAACCCCTGACTGGATGATTTTATTCCTTTTATAGACGAGGGAACTGAAGCAGAGAGGTGAAGTAACTTGTCTGAACATATACAGACTCATAGTCCAAAGCAGGATTTAAATTCCTGACTCCAAGTTTAGCTCTTTAGGCACTGAGCCACCTTCATCTCCTCGCACTGACTTCACTGGTCCTCAGAACAGGAGTAAAAGAAAAAAGGAGTCTATGCAAAGTTGATTTGGACCCCCAATATAAGGCCAATAATTACAGTATGCTTAGAAGAGTCATCTCATAGTTCCTTAATGTCTAGCCTACACATTAGGGAGCAAATTTCTATAATTAATATAGCTCTGCTTTCTTATGTTCCTTTTGTGCCATGAACCAAATGTATTAGATGGGTAATTGCCTGTTGATTAATTAGAAGGAGTACTATTACTAAGAATGATTAGTTTTCTTGTCTGATGAGTCTTCACTCGTCCACAAATTCTCAATATAAAACCAAGTATTTTAATGGCCCAGTGACAAGGGAATAGGGAACTAGATGACTTGGGATTTTCCCAATATGATCTGGAACTTCCTTTGAAGTGATACCACAATCAAAGGATTCTTAGCATTTGCTCCTGTTCAGTAACACTCTCTGAATATCCACTCCAGCTCTGAATCTGTTTGAGAAATATAATGGAACTTACATTCTTGTATGACCATACCCATTAATCCAACAGAGAAATTTGAACTGAAATCTGACCAGTCATCTTCCCATTGATTTGGCCTGCCTTTGAAATTATCTGCTTTCTGCTTCCAGAGGCTGGTTTGGAAATTATGCTAAAAAATTTTCACATGAAAACTTCCTTTGGTGACTGAGAGGGGATTATTAAGCTTTAGTAGATGCCAGAGGAGTCCATGATAATCAGAAAAGGTTAGAAATCCATGTTCTAGAACAGATAACAGTGATAAAATGCATCTTATCCTGAGGTATAAATGGTCCAAATATCCCTTTTAGAATCCTAAAGACTAAGAGGCAGCATGGCATAGCAAATAAAAAACTGGCTTTAGAGACAAAATTTAAATTGTTGTTTTCAGTTGTGTCAGCTTTTTGTGACCTCATTTGGGTTTTCTTGGCAAAGGTACCGCAGTGGTTTTAGCCATTTCCTTCTCCAGATCACTTAAGAGATGAGTAAACTGAAGCAGAGCTGAGCAACTTGACCATGGTCACAGAGGTAGTATCTGAGGTCAGACTTGAACTCAGGTTTTCCTGACTCCAGGCGGGTGCTCTGAACACTGAAACATCTAACTGTCCATGTTTTAAAATATAATTCTTGCTTTTGAGAAATTTATAACTGGATAAGGAAACAAAATTATGGCTCTGTATGTTTAATCTGGGGGGAAATTAATATAAATATCACAATCCTAAAGGTCAGAGAATCATAGGCCTAGACTTGAAGAGGACCTTAGTTATTTAGATTAATTCTCTCATTTCATAGATGAGGAGACTGAGACCCAGAGAAGTAATTTATCCATTTGCATATGCAGTGAGGATGGTCTTCAAACTCAGGTTCTCTGCCTTCTACTTGCATGATCTTCCCATTGTACCATGGAGAGAGATGTTTCTTTGTTGATAAGATTAACAGAAATTCTAAGAGAATGTTTTAATTTTAAGTGTAATATTTTAACTTTAGGTATAAAGTTCAAATTATTATAATTAAATTTTAGGCTAGACCTGTGATTTAATTGGTGGAGGATATGTCTGGTGAGGAAACTCCCTAGACCAACATAGATCACCTTTTTGTTACTTAGTTTAAAAAAGTTAAATGGGGACATTGAGGTTAAGTGACTTATCTAGAGCCAGTCTATGTATCATAGATTGAACTTCAACCCAGCTCTTCATAATGCCCCTCACCCCTGGGATAATAAATATTCATAGAACAGTCAATTGAAATGAAATAATATTTCTATCCAAAGGTAAAGTCTTACTTTCTTTTTGGAAAAGAACTTGAAACTTTAAATGAATTCTACTGAACTTATTCATGAAAAAATTATCAGCTGCCATATGATGTTGTTTTTCTTTGTCCTTTGTTTTCAAAGAAAACCATGACATCAAGGGGGGTAATGCCATGACAAGGACATGAATTGAATTTGAGAGGGGGTGGGGGTCCTATACTAAATCACCAGTCCCACTTTCTTGTCTAGAGCTGAGTCCAGCAGTCAGATATGAATCTGGATGACTGGAGATGGCCTTGGATGTCAGGCAATCAGGGTTAAGTGACTAGGTCACACAGCTAGCATTAAGTATCTGAGGTTAGATTCAAACTCCTGTCCTCCTGACTCCAATAATCTCAAAAAATAATTGAATATCATATTTAATATGCCATCTGCTTCCTCATGCAGATGCTGCCTATATTCTGGTTCAAATCATTTGTGGAACAGATCAATTTTTGGAAATTTTTTCTAAATTGAACCATTATCTTCTACCTGTCCTTTTCCTTTTAGCATAAAATCAAAGTATTCTTCCAGGGGGAAAAAAGTAAGCTTACTCTAAGGTGCAAGGAAACTATAACTATGTTTGCAAACAACTTGGTTCTCTAACAAGAGAAGTTTAAAAAAAAAGAGTAGCAGATAGGTTGTGAATGGATAGAACTCTGGACCTGTAGCCAGGTAGACCTAAGTGCAACTCAAATCTCAGACATATAATAGCTGTGTGATTCTGAGTCACAAGTATTGTTTTGGTTTCTTAATCTATAAAATGGTGCTAATAACATCTACATCTCATAATTGTTGTGATAGAATGAGATATTTATGAAGTGCTTTGTAAAACTTAAGGCACACTACATAAATAATGCTAGTTATTATTATTATTATTATTATTGTGGAGTTAGTTGAACATTAAGTCAAAGGTACTTCAGTCTCCTCACTTGAAAATTAAGGACATAATACTTAACCTCTCTTCCTCACGGGATTATTGTAGGAATCTCACAAAATAATTATCGTGGTCTGGACCAAAATAGATTTTCTGCAATGGACTAAGCATAATGCCATATCATAGGTCCTTAATAAATGAACCTTTCTTTTGACAAATTCACTTGTTCCCTTTCCTAAAAGATATTAAATATTTTTTTTCTTCTTGAAATCTCTCTTCATCTAAGGAAGAAACTGGGCTTGTGATTTCATTGGCATATGGAATTCAGAGGAAAAAATTCCTTCTACCAATGCAGGTGAACCCTTGAGAGAACTGTTGCCCAAGTTAACTAGAGGATGGATGTAAATCCGGGTTTTCCTAGTTTTGTGGCTGCCTCTTTATTATCTAAAAACCAAGACACTCATTTTAAAAGCACTGATGTCTTGGGAAGGGGTTTCTTTGTTGGAAAGACCCATGGTTTTTGGCATCAAAGGCTCAAGTTTTGAATTCTCTCTACTTCTTATACCCTAGATTTCCAAAATGAGGGGTTAGATGACCTCAAAGCTTCCTTTCATCTCTAAATCCAATGATCTTATTTCTCAGTTATTTGCCAGCAATATACTTCTGTCATTCCCTTTCACACGTGCTCTAGGTCCAGCCAAAGTGACTTTCTCACTGTTCTTAACACACACACACACACACACACACACCTACCTATTTCCCTTTGCCTTGCCTTTATACAGGAGGTCTTTACCCCAAGTTTGGAATCCAACTCTTCACCCCTAAGAATTCTTACTTTCTTCTTACACTCAGCTGAAATACTACCTCCTATATGAAACCTTTTTCTATTCTTTCTCTCTCCCAGCTACTAGTGACTCCCCACAAATAGCCTTGAAGTTTAAAATAGATACTTCCATATGTTCATATTGGATTGTTCTAAAGGATAGAAGTTCCTGTATTTTCAGAACTTCACAAAATCCCTGCCACACAGGAGTTTAAGAAATGTTCCATGATGAGGATAGATAAGGAGATCAACTTTGTGAGTTGTGTTCTGAATATATCTGTAATATTCTGGGTAAATTTTCTATGGTAAGACCTGAATTATTTTTCTGCATACCACAAAAACCACAAAAGGTAACATAATTATTCCCAGGAGTGTGAATTTCATTTAAGATATAAATTATGTAATTGTTCTCATAGATACTAAACTGATTATGACCAAAAGTATATTATTTCATCTTGGAATTCTCCTTTCTTATTCTTATGAAATGAATTGTGTGGGGAATTTAAACAAATATCACAGGAGCTATTTCTTAGTTGTTTGTTCTTTTGCTAATCTTACTGCTCTTGAAAAAAAAATTTAGAGTCCCATAGCTTCTAGAATCCTAGAACTATATTTAACAACTTTTTAAAATATTTAGCAACTTTCTTTTCTTGGGTGTGAGGGTGTAGGAAGGAAAAAGACAGGAAGAGGGATAGGGTAAGAACCTACCAGTCTTTATCTTTTCATGCTAAATTTTTATTTCAATGTTATGCAACTGCATAAGTATAAATATTTGTTCAATATACAACAATTATGACATCCATAAGGAATTTCTTCCAGAAAATCAGACTGCAAACACTTTATTGCACAGAGCCTAACAAACTTTTTTTTTTTTTAAAGCTGGTAAATCTACAGCTGGGAGTACTACCAAGGAGCACATCTTACAATCACATAAAGACTGACCAGATAGAACACAGTTAGCAGGAGGATTTCTACCAGCTGATTAGAGTTTCACACCAACAAACAGATATTACATGAACACAACCCTATTGTACTCATTACTCATCCAAAATGCAAAACCAGATTTGGCGGAAATGATAACACACTATACAAAATATACAGAAAAAGGATATCATTGTAAACAAGCAGCTAATTGTGCTTTAAAGGAAACAATAGGACAGTTAAAATGCAAGGGCTGTAAACTATGAAATACCTCCTTGATCAAAGAGTCACGATGTCTGAGTGCGTTAGTATTTGGGTTATGATCACCAAACACAGATATATATTGCAAATGTTGAGACCAGTATTCAAAACTAGTAAAAAATGGAAAATGCTTGTTTCCTTTACAAGTGTTGAAGAGAGGATAGGAAATGGCATGCCCTATGGAAAATTAAGGGGAGGAAAAGTGGTTCTTTTTCTTTTCTTTAGCAATTCATTAGAATGAGGCAAAACCCAAGAAACCAATTGGATCATACTTCTGTTTTAGGAGCCCTGTTCACAACCTGGCCAGACAAACACATTTCAGGGTCATAAGATTATACCCCCATAAGATAGGGGACTTGATTACTTTATGTTGGGCATATACCTTTGTAGGGAAAAAAAAGAGCAAAAATTTGTGATATCGATCCCAAGCATCTTAAAAATACTTATCTGTGTCAATTTTCCCTTAGTGCGTTAGTACTTGTTTCATCAAGTGCTTTTAACTCAAAAAGAAAAAAAAAAACAGAACAAACAAAACAAAGTACATCAGCGCTAAAATTATCTGACAAATTCTACATGTTCCACAGTATACAAAATTTAAATAAGGCTTAGCAAAAGTAAAAAGAACAGTCACATTCAAGCACCAAATAGCTCCAAACGGGTCTCTTTGTTACAAAAATGCTGCATTTTTATTAATAATACAGTATTTACTTTTTTGCATACAAATAAAGAGATCATGTCATGGAATGTATGGAGCTACCCAATGCAGTAAAGATGAATGTGAAACCCAGGATTCCTTGCTAAAAACAGCAAGCTTCATCTATAACATAAGGCCCCTGCTATGTATTAAAATGGATCTGATGTCCTGGTTATCTCTATTGATGACATGATACTAAAACCACTTTTTTTCTTTTTTGCCAAAAAATGTCAAACCTGAAAAAAAAAATCTCTGTTTCATGAAACTGATCATTCAAACATAAGCAGTATTTAGGGGGTTTAAATCATCTTCTTTCTTCTTATACAAGAGCAGGGCAGACATGGGACTACAATACATGTGCTTCTAATAAGACTCACAGCATAATGGCCTGAGTTTAAGAGCTGAAAGAAAAACAATGAAAGGATTACAGCAGAAATTAAGCTGATGAGTATTTATAGTCCCAGCACCCTGTGAGGTGAAGGCCCAAGACTCACAACAGTGGACCAAAAATGAACAGCTGGTCTTTCAGACAGTTGGACCCAGGATCAAAAGGCCTTGCTAGGACATTCATGAAATAAAAATGGTAGGCCCTGTGAGTCCAGGCCTATCCTAATTGAGGCAGATTTTAAATGCAGTGATCAAGTTACATCTTAAATTAGATCTGGAAATATAGGTAGCCAGATACAGTACTATCAAAATCTGATTAAAAATACACATAAAAATTCACAAACTGCTGTATTTATGATTTTCTTTTGTCTTTACCTCTTAGAATACTTTAGCTTGTAAAAATGTAGCCTTGAACTATTGTCTTAAACCACAGACCAAAGCTGTGTTTTGTGTACATGTGTGTGAGGGCATATGCCCAGTTTTAGTAATTTTGCTTCTTTCCTACATTATGGTAAATAAGTGGCAAAGCAACAATTTGTTTAAAAAAAAAAAGTTGTAGTAAACAACGCAATCAGCAGCAAAGTGTATATTCTACATTCAAAAACCAAACACACTGCTAGATATTTACAGAGAACATTTTTTTCCTTAACAACTCTCAACTGTAAAGGTATTTTGTACAAATACTATATGGTAACAGTTTTACCGGTTACAATTGGGAAGGCATATGGAAAAAGGTCCTCTCTATCTCTCTGTCTACCCTACTCCTCCCAAAGCTCTGCCTGGCGAACAACCCTATTTGGTGCTGGTTTTTTGAAGGTCGTCAGGACATAGTAACAACATTCAATCTGAGTCTCCACAGTTCTGCCTCCTGGGTCCTGCCCCATTAGGAAGCCTTTTTGTGGGGGCTGCTCCTCAAACTCTCTTTCCCTCGTCGTTGGCGTACCACAAAGTCCTTTTCAGAAGAAGGGGCTACGGGGCGGTCAGTGTTTGGAGTTGACCTGGTGATGTCTTTTCCTACATTCTGCTTCCTGGCAGCCAAGGTTGGGGCCAGGATGGATTCCTTCCCTTTCACTTCTCCTGGGGTGGTGGTCATTGAGAGGGACCTGTCGGGGGTTTTGACTTCTCCCCTGAGGTGTGGATCAGCATGGTGGGACTCCAGGGTGCCTGACGTGCTACTGAAGGATGGCAAGGAATCGCTCTTGGTCATTTGCGATCTGCCATCTGCCCCAGACCCTGGCTTCCTAAAGTCCCTGGTGCCAGGGGCTGGTGGTTCTGCCTGGCTCCCATTTGTCTTGGCAGAAGCGGTGTCACCAGCCCCTGCAGAGGGCTGAAGGATTCCTGACCTAGCCTCAGGAAAACTGGATGAGGAACTCAGAGGTTTCTCTGAGGGGGCAACTGAGTGGAAGAAACTCTGTCCAGAGGCTGATGGAGAACGTTTCATCCCACCCTGTCTGCTGGTTTCCATCACCTGCTTCTGTGATGTCAGGGCTTTCCCTTTGGGCTCTGAGGAGCTCTTCCCTGCTATGGTTGGCTTTTCCCCACCTTTAACCTTGGCCTCACAGCTCGTCAATGAAATGTCCAGCTTCCCACAGTCAGATAGAACATAAAGTGCATCAGTGCATTTTTTCCCTTCTGGCTTCTTGTCTGCCATGCTGGCCAAGGGACCTGGGCCCTTGTCAGTCTGTTTGCACAGAGAGGGACTCTCTTTCACAGTGGATGGCTTGGGGTGCTTCAGGGGAAGGGTTTGTTTTTCTGGAGCTGTGGAAAGCTTCTGATCTCCCAGCTCAATCAAGCCTGTGGGCTCCTGCTTCTGTGACTGGACTGTGGTGGTGTTGCTATTACAGAGGGATTTCAACTTGATGTCTATGGTAGTACCCCCTTCCACTTGGCATGGTGGCACTGGCCCACCTTGTGAGTCAGGGGCTCTGTCTCCCTGGATACTCTCGTTGTTCAGTTTCCTTTGGGAGCCAGAGTTGAAAGGAGTGGTCTCTGGCACAGTTTTGCTGGTGCTTTTCCCCTCTTTGCTAGTACTACTGGGGACTTGAGGGGTGGCCTCTTTCTCCTTGGAGCCTCCAGTGCACTGTTTTTGGGATGCTCCTAGTCTTTCTGAGGGTTTAGACTTTGGAGGGCAGACCTCAGGGGCAGGCTTGAGCTTGTGGCCGCTGCTGTCTGCCTGGGCTGTGGCCAGCTTGCCCGGAACATCAGGAAGGACCGCAGTCACTTCTGAAGCACAGGTCCTGGAGACGGTCTCTCTAACTGAAGGGAGAACTGGTGAACTGAGCTGTTGTCGAGTGGTCACACTAGGAGAGTCCTTGGAGGCCAGTGAAGGCTGGAGGCTGCTGACCTGTTTCTGAAAAGTTGGGTCTTTCCTTTCCACTTCTTTGGGATTGTCCTTCTGTAAAGACAGAAAACCCAAGGCTTTTTCATTCTTGCTGCTACTGATGCCTGATGGTTGGACAGACCTTTTGGGAAGAGAAACCTCAGGTTTCAGGTCCACATTAGTTTTTTGCTTGCTCATCTCCCTTTCACCAGGAATCCTGGAGGAGCGAACATCCTCTTTGGCCAGAGACTTAGTTACTTCTTTACCTTCTTTGGGATCTGCTTTCCCACTAGGACCCCTAAGTTTTTCTACTGCCCGTGGCTGACTGGGAAAGTCTGGGCTGGGTCTGGTCCCAGAAGCACTAGCTTTTGGAGTGTCTGAGATCAAATGCTCCATAAAAGAGTCCCTGGCCACCTCTGCCCTCACTGGGGTCAGTGGCTCACTGCTTCTGGAGCTCCCTGGGCATTTCCCAGATGGTCTCTCTCTTCCAGGGTTATTTTCAGGACTGAGACACCCTGGGGGAGCGACTGGTTTAGGATTAGCCAATGCATTCTGACTGGGGGAGGCGAGGAGCTTGGCCTCAGTGGCATGGTCCCGCCGTTTGGTAGGGAGCTCCTCTCTCTTATGACTGCTTTCACTGATGGGAGTGTGGCTTCTTACAGCTGAATGGGTGGCCCTTCTTTCCTTTTCTGGTTCTGGGGCTGCTGGTGTGTTTGAAAATACCTTGCTGGTTTGTTGAAATCGGGGCTCCAGAAGATAGGATTTGTTCATTTTTATACAAGTCATCGGGAGCTCCTTCTGACTGGCAGCTTCTCCCTTTGTGGGTTGAGCCGGCAACCCTGAAGCTGTCACATCGCTACTGAGAGGATGGGTCTCTGGAGAAGCCAGGGATGGCCCTTCTGTCTTAGAAGCCTGGGGTCCTGATAATAGAGCAATGTCTAGAGTGCCCTCAATGGGCTTCAGGCAGGAGACAGACCTGCCTTCCAGTTTGTATTCTGATGGACTTTTCCTGACAGGGGACTCAGGAGGGATCAAGACCGGCTTTTCCATCCCACTTTCTCGACCAGTCAGAGCCTTGAGAGGAACAAATGCTGTTGCAGTGATCTGGACCCCATGGGCCCCGCTGATGACTGTCCGGCTCTCTGAGACCGGAGCGGGATCCTGTTGCATAGGGAGGGACCTTGTGGTGGTCAGCTGAAGGCAGTCGTGGACATTGGAGGTCAGCTTAGACTTCAGCACTGAGCTAAGGCCATCATCTTTTTCCTCAAAGGACATTTTCTTCCGCAGGTAATCGATATTTGCAAGCTTGCTGTCGAATTTTTCAAACTTGCTGAATTCTTTGGCCTGGCTGACCCTCTCAGTGCCGTCCCCCTTCCCACTGGCCGGTGGGAGTGTGGAGTGTGGGAGCATGTCCTGCATCAGACATGGGGGTGGCAGCCTTTTGTAGTCATGGCAGCCCAGGCTATGCTCAGCATGCGGAAGTCTGTGGCAGGCCACCTGGACATCCGATGGGAGGCCATCACCAGACTTCACACCGGTGGTGTTCTTGTGAAGCAGGCCGCTGACCGACAGCGATGATGATGGAGTCTCCTGCATGGTGGCTCGATTATCAAAATTACTTGATCTCTCCAAAGCCTTCTGATATATTTTCTTCTCTCTCTCTTCCAGCCTCAAGGTCGCAAGGTTTTCCAAGTCGCTGCACTGTTCATGGGATTCTGGCTTCTCAGGAAAGTCTTGCTTCTTGGTGACCACCTTGACTTTGAGCTTCTCTCTGTCCAGTTCATCCACAGACTCCTGCCTTCCCAGTTTTCTTGAGATGGGGCGTTTCAGGCAGCCTTGCTCCACGGGCCTGGCCCGAGTGAGGGAAGGGGCATCACACACACCCTCCTCCAGGCTCTGGAGTGTCGGGTCTCTTTGAGACTGTTCCCGCTGCACCTCCTCTTGTGTCACCTCCAGACTGTGCTTCCGGGAACAGAGATGCTTCTTGTCACTGCCATAGGAAGGGGAGAGCTTTTCTTCAGATTGAACTCTCTTGAGCAGAGGGGACCTTGGTGGCTCAGCACTCTTGGGCCTCACAATGTGTCGGACGATTGTGGGTGGGGAATGCATTTTGCTGGGAAAGGCTTGGGCAATCTTGGAATTGCCGAGGGAATGCCCCAGCAAGGGGGATGGTGACCGCTGAGGGGAGGGAGGCTGAGGGGTTGGAGATGGTGTCCTGGCCAGTGGGGAAAGTGGGATGCTGCCGGCCGATTTACGTCTCCCTGACCGATATCTCTGTCCGCTGAGTTTGGGTGCCAAGCCATGAAGAGTACTTGGCCTTATGTGCCCAGAACCAGCTGGAGAATTAGGGGCACTGGAGCTTGGAGAGCTGCTCTGGGAGGAATTAGTACCTGTGGATATAAAAAGCAAAGATCTTGTGTGAAACAAAAGCCCACTTTCTTTTCCATGTCTCTCTTCTGCAGAGCACTCGGGGGGGGACATGGTCACCCAACTAATCAAGAATTTGGCTACCCTAATTAAAAAAATCTGTTTTCCAGTTTTTAAGGTAAATCTATTTAAAACCAAGATATAATGCCTTATTCTTAGTAATTCAATGGCAACTTTTTATCAGCTTCTTTTGTTTTCACATCACCTGTAATTCCCCTATAATAAAAAATTCCCCTCAATCAATGTCAGCCAGCTCCTTCTCTGCAAGTGCCAGTATCTCCCCTTAGTGCATCCCCTCATCCCCAACCCAACTTTTGATTAGGAATTTTAACAAGGGAAAAAAATTTTGGCAACAAAAGTCTATATAAAAATATGTTGTGTTCCAGACCCATATCCCTCACCTCTGTATTATTTTTAGTAATTATTTTAAATGATTAATATCAATGGCATGAATGTAATCAGCTCTCCTTACATGGCAATATAGCAGGGTCTATTCAATCCATCTCCTCAAAGATCATGATTTTAAAAAAATTTCACTTACTCAATTTAATTAATTAATTTAATATTTCCCCCCCCATTACACATAACAATTTTTGTATTTTATTTTTTCCTAATTTCATATTAAAACAATTATTTAACATTTTTTTTCCAGTTTTGAGTTTCAAATTTTATCCCTCTCTTCCTTCTTCCTCTCCTTAGGTTACACATGCACAATCATGAAAAATATTTACAAATTAGTCATTTTGTAACAATTTTTAATAGTTTTTAAATTTTTAACACCAAATTTGCTACTTCAGTCTATGAAAAGACAAGCAATTTGGTATTGATTATAATTTCTTAATAGTGGTAAAGCTGAAGACGGCTAGATATTACTTCTATATGCTTCAAACTATTGTTTCTTATTTAGTTGAGATAACTCACCAGATGGAAAGTCTGGAGTGGAACGGTAGCTTGGTGTTGGTGATCGGGGAGATAAGCTATGGGTTGGGGACCCAGGGAGACTCTCTCCTGATGAAAGAGAGCGATTTAAGCAGGAGAAACTTCGGCTTGTGTGGAGTAAAGGTGAAGGCTGCTTAGCTAGCTTTTTGAAGAGGGATCTCCTCCTAGAGAAGAAATTGCAGCAAATAAATCAGAAGACTTTGGAAACAAATTCTTGACAAATTTTACTACTCCATATTCCTATAGTCCTATCCTTTCCATCTACCTCCTGTCCCAAACTATATTCAGCACAATCAAATTAATAGAAGGGGAATCAACACTGTGTGTGTGTGTGTGTGTGTGTGTGTGTGTGTGTGTAAAACATCATAGCCAGAGTACAGAAAAGAATAAAGTGCTATTTTTCACTTATGAAAACCATTTTAAGATTTAAGGCAGGGTGGGCAAGGGAAGAGGAAGAGTTATAGCCTCCTTAAAATAGTGTGTTATCTAGTTCAGATTTCACAGCTTAGTTAATAAATATTCAACATATGAGAAGGGATGTGGAAAAAATGAAACTGTTAAATACATTCAATTACTTATTTATTTGCTCATTTCGTTAAGAGGGCATCTTTTGCTTCTGGGCATATATCCAAAAATATAAAGAGGCACAATTTAATTAAGAAATACTGCAAAGTAAATCCCTACAGAAAGAAGAGTCATTATCTCTACATGGGCAAATGTCTTTGATGGGATTACCTTGGGCGGGAAGCTTTATCCCATTGAGTTCAAATTGAGTTTTGCCTAGTGCTTCCTGCATTGGGTGGCACTCAAACATGTATAATAACAAGACAGGTTATATGCTTAAGGAGAAAAAACCAGGGAAGGAAGTTTAACAGAGTCCCTTCTAGAACAATATCTGGTGGCCATTTGGAAAACCTAGGACATGCTCCTTAATGCAACAGGTACAGTTGGGAATATTACAAATATACAGCTCAGCATTTGTATCATAATATCAATCTTTGAATTCTCCATTTTTTGATAAGTTTAAATGGGAAACTTCTCCTGACACTCTTAAAATGTTTTTTATCTTAAATAGGTATCGAGAGGGACAGGCAGGGTGTATGGGGGGGGGGGGGGGATTGGATCTGTGCTTTCCAAGATATAGAGAACCCCTCCATGAAGAAACTCTCCCTGATTAATGTCAGTCAGCTTTCTGCAACTGCTAGTCTTGAAGATCAGGGGATCTGTTCAAGGTCACACAGCCTGTCAGAGGTAGGACTTGAATCCAGGACTTCTTGGCTTGAATATTATAATGATATTTGTCCTTTGTTCTTGAAGAAGACCATGACAACAGGGAAGTGATGTCATGACAAGGAGGTGAATTATATTTGAGTTACAGGATGCCATGCAAAGTCACCAGTTCCATTTTCTACCCTGGAGCCATCTGAGTTCAGTGGCCAGATATAAATCAGCAAATGGAGATGGCCCTGGATGCAAGGTAGTCAAGGTTCAGTGACTTGCCCAAAATCACACAGCTAGCAAATTGTCAAGTATCTGAATCTGGATTTGAACTCAGGTCCTCTTGACTCCAGAGCTGGTGCTCTATCCACTGTGATACCTAACTGCCTAACCTAGATGTGGATATAGGTTTTGCAAGATCATGCTTTCTTAATAGTGAGCAAGCTAAAGAGGATAACACCCTATCCACTAGGTATTGTAGTAGATAGAACACCAGACCAGGAGTCAAGAGGACCTGAGTTCAAATCTGACCCCAGATACTTCTTAGTTACATAATCTTGATTAGTCAGTTAACTTCTTTGGGTTCAGCTTCCTTATCTGTAAAATAATGATGATAATAATCACACCTGTCTCGCAGCATTGTTGTGAGGAAATAATGAAGTAATAATTATAAAGGGTTCAGTACAATGTCTAACACAAAGTAGTCACTACATAAATGTTAGTTATTTTGTGAATTTTATTGGGAAAAGGGAAGAGAGAAGAGAAAGGATCACAAAATAAAAAGGACACATCAAATCCACTCTCCTGAAGTGCATCAAAAAAAATAGACTTTACAAAATAAAAAAAACTGAACTAACCTTTCTAGACTTTCTTTCTTTTTAGTCTTCTTACTCCGTCTGACCATTCTGCTCTTGTAGCTATTTCTTCGAGCTGGACCTGTTTTGATTGATGTATTTTCAAAAGGGGTTGTGGTGATTGACACCTTATTTCCACTCTATGGGGGAGGGAAAGGAGAGGATATTTAAGAGTAATTCAAGTGACTCAACCAGACCAGTACAAAAACAGGAGTTTGAAGATAAAAAATGTCCAATAGGGTACATAAGTCTTAGCAAAGGCAGGTATGAGACAAAGTTTTTCTCTAACTACATAAGCAACTGAGTTCATTGACTATTTCTAAAAAATAAATAATTTGTGTATTTCTGTCAGATACATACTGGATGCTTTCAATAAGTTCTATAACAAACCGAGGTCAAGGGACCAGGAGAGGGTCTGCTTCAGCAGATAGGGAAGGTGTCTGCATATGGCCACATCATCATATTGGTAGCCCAAGAGAGGGCTATGCTTCTTTAAGGGAAGAGATGCTAATGGATATTCTGAAGACATTCTGAAGAGACTTAAGACAAAGGCATAACACTTTCAGACTTGTTACAAAAGTCACAGGGATTGACCATCTAAAGAAAGAACTACACTGGTGTTTCATGTCATAAGAATTTGACTTAATTGTTGCATCCATGTTGGTTGGACATTGTTTACATGCTTATTTATTATACCATTGAGTAAATTGTTCATGGATACTTAAATAGCACACAGGTGTTTCTAAGAAAGAAAAAAAGATATATAGAATTTTGTGAATAATATATGTACAAATACTGTGACTTGTCAACTAGGAAGAAATCTGATTTATAAGAAAAAACATTAGATCTAATTAAAAATTCATTCCTTTGGGTATCAATCAATTAGTAACACAAATTAAATGCCCAAAATGAGCTAAGGAGGGAAAGATAGATAGATAGATAGATAGATAGATAGATAGATAGATAGATAGATAGGAAGGAAGGAAGGAAGGAAGGAAGGAAGGAAGGAAGGAAGGAAGGAAGGAAGGAAGGAAGAAAGAAAGAAAGAAGAAAGAAAGAAAGAAAGAAAGAAAGAAAGAAAGAAAGAAAGAAAGAAAGAAAGAAAAGAAAAAAGAAAAAGAAAGATAGAAAGGAAGGGAGGGAGGGAAGGAGGGAGGGAGGGAAAGGAAGAGAAAGAGAGAGACACAGAGATACACAGTAAGTGAAGAAGTCTGCATTTAGGACCTGTGATTTCACCTGAGGGGTTACAGCATGTTCAGAGATAAGTAAAGGATATGGGAAAATGATTTGCATAGGGCAGGAACAAGGGGAGAGCAAGAAAACCCTAATACCTGAAGAACCAGAAGAGAACTCTATAGGCAGTAGCAACTTGAGTTAAGCTCCAAAGTGGGGCTAGAGATTCCAAGAATCAGTGAACAGGTAAAGTATTTTAGGTATTGAGAGAGGGAAGGATGTGTTAGGAGATAGGATGCTGTGAAGGGGGTACAGCAAGTAAGCCAAAGAGAGTTCTGTGACACTAGGAAACTGGAGAACGACTAGGGTCGAGATAAGAAGAAAACCCTGGAGCAGCTGGATGGCGAAGTGGATAAAGTGGCAGACGGAGAGTCAGAAGATTTACTTCCTGAGTTCAAATCTGACCTCTTTGGGCATTTACTAGCTGTGAGACCCTGGGTGCATCATTTTAACCCTGTTTGCCTCAGTTTCTCTCATCTGTCAAATGAGCTGGAAAAGGAAATGACAAATCACCCCAGTATCTTTGCCAAAAGAAGACTGAAAAATCACAAAAAAAGAAAACTCAGAATACTGCTAAATCTGTACCTCCTTCTTTAGTCCACAGAACGGTGAATATGAAAAGATGAGACAATCAATCAATGGTAAGCTAAAGAAATCAAGTACCTCTAACAGCTCCTTGACTATGAATTACTGCTCCTATTATAGCATCTATTTAGACTCCATCTATTATGTCTCAAGTCCCATACTTTAGCCATGTAATACTTAAATATGCCTTTTCTCAAATGTGTTGAAGCATGAACAGATAGTTCAAGGCAAATGGGATTAAATATTACTTGACGCAGTAACAAGGGCATTACTGACTACATTACATTTGGGTTTACTTTGGTTTCAACCATGCTAACATCCTGTCGCTTTTAATATACATCAGACATAGCAAAACGATCTTTTTCTTTACATTTAAATTCTTCATGGAATATAATCCCATTAAGTCTTTTTAAGGCCACCTGTCAGAGAAAAATTTTCTTAAGAACAACAATAAAAGCCTACACTTAAATAGTTGTTAAATGCTATTTCGTGAATGCAAGAACATTGTTTAACTTCAGTGACAACTTCACAAGATAGGGAACCTTAGCAAAAGAACACCAAATAAGAACTCACTTTGAGGGAGCACCCTTTAAGTTACTAATTTCTGTAAATTCAAATTTTTGCCAGGATTTGTGGATGTCTTCTGTGATTTATGAAGGATCAACCTCTCATACATATGTTAGCAGGAGCTGGTCAATGCAATCCCATGGCTTCACTTCCCTTTCACTTGGAAAACTTTAGGGTTCAAGAGAATTATAAGGTATGAAATCTATTGTATTATTGTATTTTGGGTTGTTTTTTGCAAGGCAGTGGGGTTAAGTGACTTGTCCAAGGTCATACAGCTAATGTCTGAGGTCATATTTGAACACAGGTCCTCCTGACTCTAGGGCTGGTGCTCTATCCACTGTACCACCTAGCTGACCCGAGGTATGAAATCGAATCTATCTACTGCAAATGTCTGAAGCCAGATTAATTGTGAATTGCTTGTAAGGCATGACTCACAGTATCACAAGTTTAGGGGTGAAAAGGATTATATAAGTCATCCAGTTCTATTCCTTCATTTTACAAATGAGGAAAATAAGCCTCAGAGAAGGTAAGCTACTCCCTGAAAGGGACAGAATTCAAACCCAAGACTTCTGACTCCATAGTCAGTCCTCTTTTTTTGACAGCTGAATCCCACAGTACTTATGGGAGGGGGGGAATACAAAATATACTATGTATGACCAAATAGTAAAATATCAAAAAATGAGTCTAGCAGTCTGTTACCTTTCTTAAGCAATTCATTTTCCCATTAAATTTTTGGAATTACTTTTATGAAGAGGGATTACTGGCTTTCTTGATTGCTCCAATAATTAGTAAGAGTAACTAATTTTTGATAATTGATGATGATATAACAAATTTTTGAACCTAATCCCTGCAACTGGCTTATCATGCATGTTCTTGGGTCACTGAATGGCTATGTGTTTAATGTAATATGAGTAAGATGCATTCATTACTATTTAGGGAGGTATACTGAAGCACCAGGGAAGGCTGATAGCTATGGGATGAAGCCCAATCTCTCTTTTTCTCTGGTCTGACATCCTAGGCTCTCCAGAGTCTGACTCTGAGTTTTAGAAACTTTGGTGCTTTAACCGCATCAGGAACTACTCACAGTACCAAAATATAACTTCTATTTTTCCACTTTTCTGTGGTCCATCTATCTGCTGCTGATTTCTCCCAAAGAAGGAAATCACCAGAGCATATGGTGAGGATATTTCTGGACTGGCTCAGAATTAAAATTGATTTTCAGGATGAGAGTAATATAGTTGAATAAGAGTCCTAGATATAGAATTGGGAAGTTACATTCAATTCAGCAACAATGACAAAATTGATAAAAGTGTTTTTATGTATATACAAGAGAGATCTGGTTTTATGGTGGATAGAGAACCTGAGCTCTGGCTATGTGACCCTAGACAAATCAGCCACCCCTCCCAGGATAAGCTCAATCACTTCTAATGTCATTACCATGCTACTAACTCAGCCCTACATACTGAGAACCCTTCCCACCTTCCTCAGCTTCCTAGGCCTTTTTATTTATGAGGGCAGAAATTGGGCTCTGAATGGTTTCAACCAAAAGGAGCCTGTGCCAGGCTCCCCCTGGTGTCCCTCACTTCTTTCACTCTCATCAAATTTCTTTTGAGAATTGTCCCTCACGAGATTGAAAGCAGCTTGAGGGCAGGAACTTTCTTTTTCTTATCTGTATCTCCTCCAGTGCTTAGTATAGTGCTTATATATAATGTGCAGTTAATAAAAATTTATGTAATTGAATTTATTGAATTAAAAAGTTGCTGATCCACATTTGCAGAGTTCCCTTATCTGGCACCCTGCACTGATGAAATCTCAGGTCTAGATTCACAAACAAGGGCACTGTGTAAGGTACTTTATATGCAAAAACAAAAACAGTAGAGTCCTGTAATATCAAAAAGTTTATAGTCTGCTAAGGATCAGGTGTATTCTACCTGATGACAAGGGAGGCATTTTTTAAGCCGTGTTTGCTTACCCTGACCCCTCCACACTATTTATTTCTTAGGGAACCTGGGAAGATGCAATGACTGGACACAGTGGTTTTTTGGTTTCAGTGAGTGCTTACACAGCAAAAATAACAGTAGCTAGGCACCTCTATAATGCTTGAAGGTTTACAATCTGTTACTGTATTTCAATCTTTTCGGTTGTTTCTGACTCTTTGTGATCCCACTTGAGGCTTTCTTGGCAAAGATATTGCAGCAGCTTGCCATTTTCTTTCCAACTCATTTGACAGATGAGGAGACTGAGGTGGACAGGGTTAAGTGACTTGCCCAAGATCACAGAGCTAGTATCTGAGGCTAGATTTGAACTCAAGAAGAGAAATCTTCTGACACCAAATTTAACCCTCTAAAGGTTTGCAAAGTACTTTACAAATATGATCTCATTTTATCCTCATAACAATTCTGAGAAGTTGGTGCCATTATGCTTAACTGATAAGGAAACTGAAGCAGGTAGAGGTTAAGGAACTTAGCCAGAGTCATCTAATTACTGTGTCTTGATCTCAGGTCTCTCTCACTCTAAGTCTTCATCCTACTCCTGGTTCAACCCTACTGAGCAGCTCCTTTCTCTTGTGGCTAGGGAATGGGGGAAGGAGAAGATTCTGTAATATCACTTGTAAACTTGACATATCGTGGCCCTGAGAGAATAGTAGACAAAATATTGTCATTCAGTTAGTGACAGAGACATCAGAATCATCAGTGGTCAGTGCTAACTGCTAAATAACCTCCTTTGCTCAGGAAATGTCTGTCTCTTAAATATGAAATTCCAACATGATTATGCAGCTCACTGAGAAGATAATTAAACCACTTGTAGCTTTTTTCATTTCATTATACTGATTCCTCCTCTTGAATTCTCCTTTTATGTACTTGGAGGCTGGATCTTGGTTTTTCTAGAGCATGTAGTAGCTCCATGGCTCCAAGGAAAACAAAACAGCCTCCAAGACCATAAACAAATTCATGACATGTGGTGACTTTCTACTTGACTAGTCCAGTAAATAAAAGTTGTCCTGAGATGCTCTGCCCCAGTCAGGACTTGGAAAGAAGTTCTGCATAGAGCCACTTTCACCTCATTTAAAATATCTGATTCCTATTTGGGACTAGAATGACAAATCAAAGGTTTACAGAAGCCCCAGAGCTTTTTAATTTTACAGGGTTGGAAGGGTTAGTGAGAGTTTTCTTTTCTTTTCTTTTTTTTAAATACCATGTCACAAAGGCAGCTTGTGTATACAATAAACAGCACTACAGAATTGTCTTGAATTTCAAAGATCAGATTTTTTACATTTCTTTTGTCTTGAGCTAAAGCTTCTAGGAATTTATTACATTCTGATTTTATTAAGATAAATTGTAAGATACTTTATTGTTTTATCAGCAATATTTAAAAAATACATTAAACAATTTTTTTCTGCTTCTATCAATATAAAAATGGGGTTTGACCCACTTTCTCTTTGGCTACACCTATTTCCATGATTGGCATGATACATTCACTATATCACCACCATGACTTCTGAAGGTAGTACCAACTTAGTAGCACACATCTGCTGATCTCATCTCACAGTTTTGTTGTCACTCTTTGTCTGGATCCACAACATAATCTACTAAGAATTCCAGAGTGTCACAGGAAAATGTGGCCTTGAGGGTGACACTGTATAATAGTGTCCCAAATTGGAATAACCCTTATGAGTAATGGAGCTGAGGCATTCGTCATCATAGAGAGGGATGGTGGGTGGGAAACCAAATGTGATCCAAAGCAGGATTTTGGTCCACCATGGATACACGCACCTTTAGTAGCAGCTCAATGACCTCAGTGTGAACAAGCCCATGCACTGGCTCTCCATTGATGTGAGTGATCAGATCTCCAGCCTTCAGACCTGCTTGGTAGGCCGGACTTCCTTCTTCTACATTCTGAGGGCCAAGAGAAATATATATATATATATGTATATATATTTGGTAAATAAAACCTACAAGGCCCTAGGAGGGAGAATATTGCTTTTTTGACAAAGACTAGAGAAATCTGACCAATGAGATTGATAAATCAGCATTCCAGAGAACCACAGATGAAGTCAACTATTTGCCTCAACTATTTGCATCCTGAATCAGGGTTTTATTTTTATTTTTCATTTTTTTTCCCAATGGGGGGAAGGTGGGAGAGAGAGAAAAAACAGATTTTTGTTAATTTTTTTAAAAAATAAACAAAAATAGAATTAAATGCCATCCTATTATTTAATTCTTACTGCCCAAAGGATATATTCATTTTTCTAATTCAATAAAAAAATCCTTAAAATATCAAGATTCTTACCCAAACTATATGATGAACTGTATAGATGTCACTATCACCCACATAAACTCGGATGGCCCGGATGGTGAAACCATATTTCTTCCCTGAGCTATGGATCACAATGGGCTGATGGGGACTTGCTGAAGCCCCTGAGGAGTCGCGGCTGGGGGAAGAATCTCGGGAAGAAGAAGGGTCGGAGGACAAGGAATGAGGAGACATTGGACTTCCCAGAGGAGAAACACCAAACATATCTGCAAAAAAGACCCCATCTGTCAGAGGGAATCCTAATCATACAAAATGCAGGTAGCTAAAAATCACAAAGAATCAACTCTGGGAAGAGCTTTGAAAGGAGTGCTTGATCCAGTTACTCCACACAAAACCATTTCAATGAAAATGGAAGAGTACAGTCAACAAAAACATTGAGAACCGGCATTGATCTTAAAAAAAAAAGACGTCAAATATACTTTATAATTTTGAAGTAATTACTATTCATACTAATTTTTGAAGAAATCTTTTCAATTTCAAAGCACATTCCCCCTCCTCCCTTAAATATTTTGATAATAATGCACAGAAAAGATTTTTTATTTTGTTTTAGGACTGTTTAGATGAGCTTCAAACTGATCTTTTTATTGCTTAATTAAGAGGAAACGAGGATATGTGATCGCTTGTTTTGAAGCAAACCTTAGTTTACACAATGAGCACTAGACAAGCTACACTAACAGCTGTCAACATTTCAAATTTTGAACCTAGCAACTTTAATAAGGTTAATAGTGGGTTTTTCCCCTCCAAACACATAATAAGGAAAACAGTTTAGCAGCAGTTTTAAGTAACATTTTTGAATATCAAAAGATAGTTGTGATTATATAATTTATCAGGAAGCTCAGAAATACTGGTGCCTATATAAAGGAATAACTCATTGCCATGGCAATAAAATGACTAGTTTTCAAGGTGTTACTTTTGATACCAATAATCTGATTCCACTCAGCTGAAAGAAATGGAAATTTCAAGAAATGTTTAGCTAATTTCTCTTTCTTTCTCTCTCCTTCCCTCTTTTCTTCCTTTTTTCTTTCACCTTTTCTTTCTTCCTGCTCTCTTCCCTTCCTCCCCTTCTACCTTCCCCTTTCAAAAAAGACTTCTCTTCCATGAAGTTCAGGGTCATTACCTAGATCTGTGATTTCTCTGGGACAGAGATCTCCTGGAGGAGCAAACTGCTTTTACTCAAGTAGACTGTCAGCTTCCCTGCAATTCAGTCTTAGCTGCCTAGAGCACTGAGACCAGTGGTTTCTTGAGGTCACAGAGCCAGCAGAGGTAGAGGCAGAGGTAGAATTCTAATCTACTTCTCCTGGACTTTCAGGTCAAAACATCTGACCCTTTGCAGACAACTCTATGTTATTTCTTAGCTCAGATTCATTAACTTCTATGGTCTAACCAGGGGACGTATTTCACATTTATGGTTTTGGAAAAATTTAGATGGAACACTAATTTATATAGTGTTTTAAGATTACAAAACACTTTATATATAGATTATCTAATTCCATTTTACATGCAATTCAAAGGTATGATGAGTTTAGGTAGGGAGGAGACAAGACAGGTAAGACACTCCTAAAGAGTCTGGTAAGTGTATGCCTGTGGGGAAGTGGAAAGGGAGAGAACTTTGGATCTCAAAATTTTTAAAATGCTTGCAATAAAAGCAAAAAGTATGTTTATATATATATATATATATATATATATATATATATATATAGTATATAATGTATATATGTAACATACATTATGTACATATTACTTGTAGATATACCAATATCCATATTCACAAAACTTCTTTTTCATCATTAAGCAGCAATGTAATATCACTGGTTAAAATGTTAGACTTGTGGCAGAGAAGGTTTGGATTCAAATTCCATTTCTGACACATTTATTCTGGTTGGGAAATCAGGGAAAAGTCAACTGTCCTCTTTGGGTTTAAGTTTCCTCATCTGCAAAATGGAGCTGCTAATATCCCCCTCACATGTCTAAAGGGAGGGTCAAATCAGAAAAAAAACATATGAAGCCTTTTGCAAACCTTCAAGAGTCATATAAATGCCAGTTGTCATTGTTATTTTTTTAAATAAAGGAAAAGCTAGACTTCTTTTTATTTTCATTCCCAATCCATTTATACTCTAGGGTGCCATTCATCAGTTGGAAACCAAACTCATTCCTTTCTCATTTAGACCAGTATGATTTAAAGTGTGGGCTACATCAGACCTACCTTTCCCATCAATAGCAGCATCACTGGGAAATATCATCTTGCTGTGGCTTTATAGAAACACACAGAGATATATTTTGCAGCTCTAAGTGGATATTTCTGAGAGCAAAATGAACTTACAAATGAGCATGTTGATAAGCTGCAAACAAGGGGATCAGAAAAGCACATCCCAGGTTTCCCTCTACCATAGTGTGAAGATAGAAAATGGAAAACATTCTCATCCTACAGAGCCCGAATTTTTTCTCCATACAAGCCATCTGCCAAGTAATTCCATTCCCATTTGGCATCTTCTCTCTCTCTTCTGCCTGAGAAGTCAAAAACTTTACCACCATTGTCCATCTCTGGAGGTGGAGATACATCATAGACTTAGGCTCCTAAAAAACAGTTCCCCAAAGGGGCACAGCTTCTCCAGATTGTACTAGATATACTGAAGGCAGGTAGGATGAGGCATCATAGATCAATAGACCAAGAAAAGATAACTTAATTCTAGCACTGTATGATTCATGGTATCACTGTGTCTCCCCATGACTGTTTACTCCATTATTAAAATGAGGAAAATCATCTTTAGCTCCCAGAAAAGACTACTACCAGCTGTTTTGTGACATGTAAAAATGGGTCTGTACAAATCTCCATGTGTGAATAACAAGGATTCATGTTGGGGAAAGATAGGGTTACTTTCATGACACAGTGGCCTATAAATGACAGGAATTTAAAAGTTTCATTAAAATGAAGGATCATTTTTTCCTTTTTTTCCCCCAGCAGATGAAGAAAAGAAGAGACACACAAACATAAGGAAATAAGTCACAAAGTGCTCTGTGGGAATGGCAGGGGTCAGGAGACAGAAGCTCTGACTCCCATCGTGCCAAGAGAAATCTCACGTTTTGATCGGCGTTCCAAATGGGATGAGAAGGGAGCATGCACAAACCACAAGATTTCATGCTAATAGATTTATCTCTACCTCCTGGGATCATGAGGGACAGAGCACTGGCAGAAAGGGACTTTGTGACTTTCCCAGAGATTTTCTTTTTCTCTGTGCTTTCTAATCGCTGACGAGCCATTTGAGAAGCGGGTTCACTTGATGGCTTTGAGGAATTATCTGTACTGTCCACACACTCGCTCCTTCCATTTATCTGATCCAAGTGCTCTGAAAAACTTCCAACTGTACAAAGAAGAAGGGATAAACACATTCAGGAAAACCATGGATTGTGGAGGTGGGTGAGAGAGAAGGAGGGAGAAGGGGGGAGGGGGAGAGGGAGAAAGAGAGAAACAGAGAGAGAGAGAGAGAGAGAGGGAGGGAGGGAGGGAGGGAGGGAGGGAGAGAGAGAGAGAGAGAGAGAGAGAGAGAGAGAGAGAGAGAGAGAGAGAGAGAGAGAGAGAGAGAGAGAGAACGAACGAGAACAAGCGTGACCAAGAACAACAAGGGCTGGAAACATCCTACCTTGCAAATGAGTTTATGCAATGCCCGGAGAACATTAAATCATACAACTAATTTCAGCAAGGTGAAGGAAGAGAAGGAAGAGGATTGATTCTGCCTTAACCATGGATGAATCTTTCCCAAAATCTAGCAACAATACCTGGCCTAAAGTAGAAAGGGGTTTGACTTGTGATCTCATTGGTATTTGGAATCCCAGGTCAGGGAACTAACTCCCTCTAGCAATATAGGCTGGCATCTTGCCTGCAACTTGTATTCTTAGAGCATTTATCTGGTGCACTGAAAATTGGAGTGACTTATGCAAAGTCACAAAATCAGGATCTTGGGTTACTATACCACAGGGACTCTTATTGCAGAAAATAATCCCCAATGAATAATTTACCTTTTTTATTTCCAAATCCATTCTATGTCATCTGAAAAAAGAAACCCTTTTTCTGTTTCTTAAGTAACATCACTAAGAATCAAACATTCACATTGTCTGGAGGGTACTCAAACTCCACAGACCCAAAATAGAATCAATCATTCTCTCTCTCCCTCTGACCCCTAATCTTTTCCCCTCCAGGAAAGGTATTTTTCCTTCCTGTTTCTCAATTTCTATTGATATATCAACAAGATAATCTTGGATCCCTCCTCTTTCCACACCCCTCATAAGGAATCAGTTTCTACCAAATACTGTGGATTTGAGTTCCATCAAGGTCACCACAAAGGAAGTCCTCTTCCCTCTCATCTGTATTAAGATCATAGCCTCCATCTAGACTCTAACCTGCAACCCTCCTGTTAGATTTAACGAGGCCAAAATCATCTTTCTATTCATACTAGGGCACTTCCATGTTCAAAACCCTTCAGTGCCCCCCCCCCATTATCTGCAAGATAAAATATAAAATTAACTATGAAAACTACCCCAGTCTCCTTTTTTTTCCATTAATAAATACCAAATCATTGTTCCCCCTTTCCCCTCTCAATTTATATTGTGAGCAAGTCTTTTAAGGACTTACATTTTTATTCCTCATGTGGGTATATTTTTACAAAGGAAGACCAGCATATCAGTATAATTGTAGTTTTTCCCTTATATTAAATTATAGATAGCTGTAGAAAGACCCTTGAACATAGTGTAGAATAGATTCCTTCATGTTAAATGGCAGATAAAGTTGAGCATACCTCTAAGACTTTAAAATATTTGTGCGTGTCTACAAATATACATAGGTATTCACATGTATACATATGTATGTGTGTGTATATATGTTTACAAACACAAAATAGGTGTATAATTCTCTCACCCTAGATTCTCTCTAAAACTGGACAGGAAAAAAGGTCATTTTTCTATAATTAATTAATTCTAATGAAGAGAAATATTCAACACACCCAATCACCTTCAGGACTAATTCAGCTACCAAGGTGAACAAAGCTATGGGGATAAGTCCTTTTGAAGTTACTTAGGATATGGGAAAATAACATCACTACCTAGTTTAAATTTTACTTAATCATGACATATCTCATTTTTATACTGAGGATTTGGGCTTTGCTTACTCATATCCTGGTGAAACCAGATGCTTTATGGAAGGGTGACTCTTAGCCCTCATCTTCTGAAACCCAGGGTCTTTTTTGGAGGGTATTATATGATAATGGTTTGCTAGCAGGGACAGAATGGATGGAAGGCTACAGAAGACAAGGTGACTTAATTTATACTTGATTACAGAAAAGGCACGTTTTCTAGCAGGAGTGACTACTCTCCCTAACGTCTGGAAGGGCAGAGCATCTATACCATGTGACAATACCCCTCACCTTTTCACTCACAAATTATTATGCTTGGCTGGTTTTTTCCTAATTATTGACACCACTTCATCTCCTCCACAGGGGGAGTGCTCATAATCTTATTTAAAACTTACATTGGCCACCATAGAAAACTCCTTTGCCTTTATCACCTTGAGGATAGATACCCAATCTATGCAAGGTACTTAAATCTCATTAAAAGCACCCAAGCAGACTAAAAGTGAGGGACTAGTACTTTTGAAATTGCTTAGCAGTTGGAAAGAAACTTAACTAAGAATTACGTAGAGAATATTGCATCTAGCACTACAAAGGACTCTAGGGGTCATGTGGCTGGATCTCCTCTTTTTTATGTATGACCAGAGCACTCCAAATAGAAGAGATCTCATAGGCCATCTAGTTCAATTCCTTCATTTCAGAAAAAGGGAAACTGAGATCAGAGAAGTTATGGGACTTGTCTAAAGTCACATGGATAGGAAGTATCAAACTTGGGATTTGAATCTGTCTTCTGGGCCAATAACCCATACTTTCTTTCCACTATACTACATAGCCTGGATAGTTATGTGTAATTAAGAAAAAAAAAACTCTCTTCCCCACCCCACCTCACCCCAACCTCAAAAAAAGCAATTCTAAGTTAATGTTTTCTTTGTAATCTAAACTTTTTATCTGTATAGATGATCTCTGAGTTTTCTTCCACTGTGAAATCCTGTTTACCCACTTATTTTGGTCTGATCTAAGGAAACCATATGGGAGGCTAGAGTTGAACTAAAATCTGCCCACAATGAATATAGCATTTTAAGTTTCATGTATTTCCATTCAATCCAATTTAATTAAAGGGTCAACAAAACAATGTAATTTTATGATATATAACCCTTTTATGGTTTGCAAATAACTAAATCACACTGTACTGCACTTCGTACCTCATTCAATCTTTATCTATTTACATATAAAATGTATACAGTAGCAGCTAATCTTGCTATAGCATTTTAAAACCCTATTTAATTTAAAGTATTTTACATATCTTTTTCTATCTTTATAACACATCTATGAAGTAGATGAGATTACCTCCATTTTATTTTGTGGATTTTTTTTTCACTGCAGAATTAAGATCATAGTTTTTTCACTGCAGAATTAGTATATGAATACATATATATGCATATATATATATATATACATATATATATGTATATACACACGAGGGGGGGGGGGGGCGGGGAAATTGAGCAAGTATCCCAGCCGGCCTGCCTCAAGGTCATGAAAATCTAGGTTCAAATTCTGATGCTGACAGGTCAGCTCTTGGATTTGGATTAATTTACTTCACTTTTTTTTTTGCTAGGCAATGGGGTTAAGTGGCTTGCCCAAGGCCACACAGCTAGGTAATTATTAAGTGTCTGAAACCGGATTTGAACCCAGGTACTCCTGACTCCAGGGCCAGTGCTTTATCCACTGACACCTAGCCGCCCCTACTTAACTCTTCAATGCAAATCTCCAAGACTATAATTTGAAGAGACAGCACCTCTCTGTATTGGTGGAAGGAATTCCTTCACATGGGAATAATATTTAGAAATAAAAGCAGAGCTCTAAGTACTATACAAATACATTTTTTAAACATACATATATATGCATAAATTCAGTAAGACTATAAACAGTGGTTTGGGGTAGTTAGGTGGCACAATGGATAGAGTGCCAGGTGGAGAATTATGAAGAATTATCTCCCTTAGTTCAAATTTAAACTTATACACTTACTAGCTAAGTGACCCTGGGCTCGTCAACTTAACTGTTTGTCTCAGTTTCCTCATTTGTAAAATGAGCTGGAGAAGGAAATGGCAAACCATTCTGGTATCTATGCCAAGAAAACCCCAAATGGGTTTTGGGAGAGTCAGATATAACTGAAATGACTGAATAACAAATACCTTCCTTATTAACCCAATTTCTCATTGTACATTAACTTAAGAATTTTTAATAGTGACACTTCATCTTAACAGAACAGTGTATACCAGATTAGAATATTCTAAAGTAACTCCAATGTTTCTTATAATTGAGATTAGATCAGATCTTAGAAATCAGTCAGGGGACCCTCAGAGCATCAAACATAATGGATTCTTTTATATTTTTAATTGGTTGAGAATTTTGAAATTCCTATGATGATATATTTTTATTTTCCTGAACATATTCAGATTCAAAATTAATTGAGCAAAAGAAAAGAGCAAAAATGCTGTACCTAGTTGAGTATTTGGACAAATATTAAGTGTGTGTGTGTGTGTGTGTGTGTGTGTGTGTGTGGTCTATGTCTGTGTGTGTCTCCTTCCCGCCTCTGTCTCTCCCTTTGTAGTTCTCTTTCTCTGTCTCTTTTTGTCTCTCTTTATTCTCTCCCTCTGTCTGCCTGCCTCTTCTTTCTCCACCCCATTTCACTCTCAACTTTTCAGATTTAATTTATATAGCATTTGATAGGAGATTGACTTCCTTGGCTACTGAGAGTAGGTAATGTCACCTTAATGGTCTCTAAATGTCAACAGTGTGTGTGTGTGTGTTTGTGTGTGTATCTGTATATGTGTGTATGCATGTGCATGCCAATGTGTCTGTGTATGCAAACATGCATAAGATAGCAGAGCCATAGAAAAATCAAGGAATTTAATTTTATGACAGTCACGGTCGCCTGATTCCCTAATTATCCTTGGCGATGAGTAGCTGAGCTCATCTCCATTCTGGGCAACCCTTCAGGTCTTTGATTATTTTTAGTGTGGGTATGGGGGAGAGAAGGAAAAGGACTGAGGGAAGGAAGGTAGTTTTAATCTATTAATCTAAATGCATGGCAAGACTAGAGATAGAAATTTTCAAAATTATGAAAGTGATCAATCAAATTGAGACTCTCTTCCTCTTCCTCTCCTCCCCACTCCTACTACTTAGTGGGACTGAGAGGGCAAAGGCTATAAGCAATTTACCCATTAAGAATTAATTACAAATAGATGTAAATATATAGTGTAAAAGAAAATGGCAAATATGAAAAATAGTAGATTCCTATGAATGATTTGAGAAGAATAGGCTTAGTGAGAAAGCCAGAAAGATAAAATTAACAATCATTTAAAAAACCTTCTTGAGCTACATGGGTACCTCTTCCATTCCCTTGCATCTTTCTTTCTTTCTTTCTTTCTTTCTTTCTTTCTTTCTTTCTTTCTTTCTTTCTTCCTTCCTTCCTTCCTTCCTTCCTTCCTTCCTTCCTTCCTTTTTCTCTTTCTTTTCTTGGAGGTAATCAGGGTTAAATGATTTGCCCAGGCTCACACACAGCTAATAAATGTCTAAATCTGGATTTGGACTCAGGTCCAATTGACTCCAGAGTTTGTGCTCTATCCATTGTGCCATCTAGCTTCTCCCCTCCCCCTCATGTTTTTAAGTTGCCACCTGGTTGGTGGAAATTTGGACTAAGAATGTTTGAAGCTATCTAGCAAGGAAGAGGGAAGAAGTGATATGAAGAAGATGGGGTCATAGTTCCTAGAGTTATCAATCTAGAAGTTGAAGGGGTCTTAAATTCCATGTCATATAAGTCCTTTAATTTACAGAGGAATTCACTGAAGTCTCAGAAGTCAAATTCCTGGTACAAAGTTACACAGGTAGGAAGCAGCGATAGCAGACAAGCCCTTGAACTGAAGAGTTAGTCCTCTTCCCACTCTACCATATCAGAGAATTTCAGCTTCTTGAAAAGATGACTTATCATGTTCTTTGAATTACTCATAATGTTAATATATACATCAATTAAGTTATTTCATTAAAATAATCAAGCCAGATATGCTTTTTTCCCCTCAGCATATTTGTTCAAGGGGCTGCTAGGTGGCACAGTGGATAGAGCACAGGCCCTGGAGTCAGGAGGACCTGAGTTCAAATTTGCCCTCACACTTAATAATTACCTAGCTCTGTGATCTTGGGCAAATCACTTAACCCCATTACCTTCCAAAAACCAAACAAACAAACAAGCAAACAAAAAAGATTTGCTCGATAAAAATGCAAGCTCCCCAAGGGCAAGGTTTACTTCATTTTTAGCTTTGCTTCCCCAGTCTTTCACATTTCTAGCACATAGTAGGGACTTGCCAAGTATTTGAAAAATGATATTCACTGAACATTATATATGAATCAAGTTATTTGAAAAACCAAATTATGGGACTTAGCTTTGTTGCTATTGTTCATGCTTTGTTTTTGAAGAGGACCAGTGACATCACGGGGTGATGTCTTGATTTACCTGTGAACTGGATTTAAGTGAGGCAGAGTTGTACAAAGGCATCAACCTCAATCTCTCTTCCAGAGTCATCAAAGTCTAGAGGTAGGACAAAAGTCAAGACAACTGGTGATGGTCTGGGATGCAGTAGACCACCTTGGTTTTCTTTGACAAACTCTAAGAATTCCAAAGCACCTGCTGCAGCCACCTTCTTGCTTTTCGAATAAATTGTTCTCATCTGCCTTGTTTCACTGTGGGAAGTCTTTAATGCTTGGGGTAGATATCACCCTAACTCACTGATGGGTTTGAGGATCATCAGTTATCCTCAATCTGATTTAGTGTGTCTATTGAAAAGGTTTTACCAGTGTTTTTCTCTGTGATTAGGTTCTTCTAGGATCATAACATTTCAAATTATTAGAGAACTATCTATCCCAAACCTCTCTTTTTATATAGATGAGGAAACTGAGGCCTAACTTCACTATGATGAAGGATATAGCTTTAGAAGTGGGAGAAACCTAAAAGGCCATCCACTCCAGTTATCTAAGTTTACAGATGAGGAGACAGACAAGAAAAAAGAAATTACTTTCCAAGGCAATAGGGTAGGTTTAAAGGAATCTTTGGGTGAACAGTTGTAGTAAAAGCTGAATATTTCTAAAATGGAAAGAATTCCCACTCCCTATGTGCCTATATTTGTTTTTTACGTTGTTTTCTTTTATGAAATAAGATAGACCTGGATTATTGTTAGAAAGCACCTATACTATACTGGGACCACACAGAACACTCAAATGAGTTTAAAACTAAAATTATGAATTGTTTCAACTAACTTCTTAATTAAGTCTTTGGGATTTCCCAAGAATATCATCATATTGTCTGCAAAAAGAGATCACTTTATTATTTCATTCCCTAGTCAGATTCCTTTGATTTCTTTTTTTCCCTCTTATTGCTGTTGCTAAGATTTCCAGTATAATATTGAGTAATATGGCATCCTTATTTCACTTCTGATCTTATTGGGAAGGCTTCTAGTTTATCACCATTACAAATAATACTTGCTGATGATTTTAGATTAATTTTTTTATCAATTTAAGGAAAAATTCACTTGTACCATCACTTGCAAGAAATAAATGCTGAATTTTATCAAAAGTTTTTTTATATAATCATGATTTTTAAAAAATTTTATTATTGATGTAATCAATTATTTTACTGTTTTCCTTATGTTAAACCATCCCCGCATTCCTGATATAAATCCCACCTGATAATAATGTACAGTCTTTGTAATATATTGCTATAATTTTTAACTAGTATTTATTTAAGATTTTTGGATTCATATTCATTAATGAAATTGTGTTTAATTTTATTTTTCTGTTTTTACTCTTCCTGGTTTAGGTATCAGTAACATATTTGTTTTATAAAAGGAGTTTGGTAGAATCCCTTTTCTTTATTTCAAATAATTTATTTAATATTAGAATTAGTTAATCTTTAAACATTTCACAGAATTCACTTGTAAATCAATCTGGTCCTAGTGCTCTTACAAGACATTTATATGACACACCAGAAATAAGACAGTTTATAATATTTTACAAAGATAATCATACCTGAGGCTATTCTATGTATCATATTTTAGGAGGTACACTAAGAAGTCAGAATGTGTTTAGAAGGGCAATCAGGATGCTGTGGGGAACTGAAGACCAGGTAAGAAAAAATAGAGATAGTCTGCCTCCAGAGATGATAATTGTGTAAACTGTAGATATTCTGTCTTCAGAGAAGATAATTAAAATGTTGGGCAGGAGGAGGTAGATTTTTGGTTTCACATAGGAAAATAAGGAGGGCTAGGGATAGGACTTATAATGTGATTGATCTAAGGAACTCCTATTGAGGAAATACTCTGTCCTTAGCAGATTGGCACTTTCTTTGCAAAATAGAGCTGATTTCGACAATTACCTGGGGACTTAGAGGTTAAATGACTAGCTCAGGGTCACATAGCCAGTACATATCAGAGCCTCAAACCAGCTCTTCCCAGCTTCCAGGCCAGTCTCAATTCAATAGGCCATGCTATTTCTCTTCATAATCAGACACTTGTGAGGTCATCAGTATTGTGGGTATTCCTTCCAACAGGATAGACTGTAGCTCCTCTATAACTTTAAGAGTGGTATTCAAGAGTTTCTATGATTGAAAACTTCACAACCTTCCTTCTAACTCGGTCTTCCAGTTCTTTGAATTTTGCCTAGGCTGCTCCTCAAATGAAAGTTTAATAATCCCTCACTGGGCCCATACTTGAGCCCTTGCCAAGTCTGGTAAAAAGATCTTTCATCCCACTGAGGGCCCAGGGTGGAGGCAGTAACAATCAGAGCTTTCCATGAAGACAATTCACTGAACCTGGAAGTCTCCAGAGAGGATACTAGGTGGCTGTTTTGGGGATACCTTAGAGGTCCTTCACACTACAGGTGGTTGGGGGGGTAGGTTGCATTAGATGACCTCTGCTGACCTTTTCAATTCTAAGTGGCTATGATTTGAGGGAAAGCAATGCAGAGATAAGTATGCATCGTGAGTTCCAACATCACCTATAGGCTCTAAACTGAAAAGAAAAACTCCAGGGGGCAGCTAGCTGGTATGTGGATAGAGCACTGACCCTGGAGTCAAGAGGATCTGAGTTCAAATCCGACCTCAAACACATAATAATTGCCTTGCTGTGTGACCTTGGGCAAGTCACTTAACCCCATTGCTTAAATTAAAAAAAATTTTAAAAAAAAGAAAAGTTCTGTAATGAATAAGTAGCACTTTAGGTAATGAGTCCCTTATTACTGAAAGTATCCAAGTAAAGGCTGAATTGGCAATCTGTCAAAATAGTTGTGGAAAGGATTTTAACTACAGGTGAAAAAGGTTGGACCAAATGATCTTTAAATTTCCATCCTATTCTAAAATCCTTTCCAAGTATAGCTTAAACTGTACCTCCTATTAGAACTTTTGGATTGTGCCTAACCTCCTCCTTCCCCTGTTAGTAATCATCACTCCATCTTTCTAAATTAGTGTGCATTTTGTGCATGTTGAAGACTCCTTCCCCCCAGAATATATATTCTTTGGGGGCAAGGATTATTTTGCTTTTATACCTTTAGCTATTATCATAAAACCTTGCATATAGCAGGTGCTCTATAAATACTGGTTGAAATTAGTTAAATGGACCTTATGAGTCTATAGGCAAATTTGCAATGAAATTCCACTTGAACAAGCAGTCAAACATGCCATCACGGTTGACTTCAATAGCTTCTTAAAAATATTTAACATTTAATATTAATTTTTCATTAAAATTAATATCACCTATAAAAATTAAAGCTGTGCCCTAGGATTAAGGTAACCATGCTTCAGTATTTTACCAAAGATAGCAATAGTGATAAAAATGATTAGGTAGGGTGAGACACAGAACTGCCTGTAGGTAGGAGACCTGGAGATCCCAAGGGCAAAGAAATCACTTCCTAACCAAAAACATGGTGTTCTGGCAGAAACCTTAATGTCAAACTCCTTACCAGAAAGTGTAGAACTGCTGATGGTGCTAGCAGGCGTGGTGACTTCAGGGTCCTCTTGGGCAGACTCTTCAGATGGTAGTGCTGGCTTCTCAGGCTCCTCTCTAGATTCTCTAGGACAGGCAGCTGGCTCACTCTGTTCACCCTCCGTCGAAATAGCTAATTTGGGGAGCAAGCCTGAACTGAGTCTATTTCTATTACTTTCCGTATCAGAGGAGTTTGATGTGGATAATTGTTGCCTTAAATTAGAGAGAGAGAGAAAGAGAGAGAGAGAGAGAGAGAGAGAGAGAGAGAGAGAGAGAGAGAGAGAGAGATGTTAAAAATACTGATTCTGGAAGAGATCAGATGAAAAACATCAGCTACGATTGGCATATATGATAGGCCTTGGAGGAGGTACAGATAGACCAGCCAGTTCTAGTGGCCAGCCATTCTGTAACATTTTAAACAGGCATTTCTACCTACATTTCAGAATACTCAGAACTCCAACTCAATGTCTCCACAGATGGTAGAGCTGTAGTCTTGGTTTTATCTCCTGAGTCTTCTTTCTCTTCTCCAGGATTTCGAGTTATTCGGTCTATGCTACTAAAAACCTAAGAAAGAGAAAATATTACAATAATTAACACATTCTTGGTATTGTAACCAAGCAAGATTTGTCCTTTTTTATGTATGACTCAAGTCTGAATCCAAGGAATTTCTTTTCAGAAAGCACTGTCCTGATGCTTTATGTTCTTTTCAGCTGAGGTGTAGGGTCAATGAATAACCTTTTTTTTGTTGTTGTTGATGTTATGAATTCATCAGCTCCTCTCATCATTTCCCTGTATGAACTTTGTGTCTGCAAACAAAATCCATAGATGCTTTGGGGTTTCTAGGTCAGAGGATCAATGCACATCTTAGATTACTTCTTAACCATAAAGTCAATCAAAAAAAAAAATCAGAGAGAGAAAGAGAGAGAGGTTTAATGGCTACCAGTCAGAGGTGGGAAGCAAAAAAATGAACTGGAATTGACTGTGAAGAAAAGAATAAATTACTTGCTTCAAAGATTTAGGAAAAAAGACAGCGCATCTTTTGGTCAAAAAATTCAGTGGTTTTTGTTTAGCTTACAAATCACACATACAGACTGTCAACTTTGTATACCATTGTACTGTGGTCCTTGAAGGAATAGAACTTGTCATCAAAAGAAATCTCAGTCTGCCTTTGGATAACTATGGCCCTCCCATAAGCATAAACAAATTTCATAAAATAAGAAATTAAGTTGAATTAACCCACTGGGTTCCACTTGGATCCACCTGCAGCTGTGCGGTAACAAAGTGCTGGTAGGGGTGGGGGTCAGGGGTGGGCCTGGAGGTTGTATATGCTAGGGAAGCAGAGTAGTGGAGGAGAGGGAGGCCCATAAATAAGTACCATGATAATGACCCCTTTTTTATTCAACAGATACTACGTTCTCACTCTATCAGAGAATTACAGCTTCAGAGCTAGAAGAGAACATCTACTTTAATTTCACTTTATAGATGGGGAAACTGAAGCTCAGGATGTGGGGTGACTTGAACAGGATCATACAGTAGTGATGAGAATAGGATCTGACCAAATTCAGCATTCTTTCCACTGTACCTTGCTCTTGCTACTATTCATTTTGCTGAGAGGTTTTAAGTTGTGTCTGACTGAGCCCCTCTCATTTGTTTTATTTGGGGATTTTTGAGTAAAGATACTGGAATGGTTTGCTATTTCCTTCTCCAGTTCATTTTACAAATGAGGAAACTGAGGCAAACAGGGTTAAATGAGTTAAAAAGTCACACAGCAAGTAAGCATCTGAGAGCTGAGAGCAGATTTCAACTCAAGAAAATTTATCTTTCCACCTCAAGGCTTGGCACTCTATCCATTACAATCATCTAGCTGTCCTAAGTAGATGCAAAGCACTAAGTACTAGGCTTACCATGCACAAGTTTTATAAAGAATGAGAAGGCATTAGGGACGGCTAGGTGACACAGTGGATAGAGCACTGGCCCTGGAGTCAGGAGTACCTGATCTCAAATATGGCCTCAGACACTTAATAATGACCTAGCTATGTGGACTTGGGCAAGTCACTTAACCCCATTTGTCTTGCAAAAAAAAAAATTTCTAAAAAAAAAAAAGAATGAGAAGGCATCGATGGGGTGTTGTTTACACCCATAGATGGGACTCTCATACTTAAGAGAGCATGGATCTATTGGAGTATAATAGAATATACTCTGCAGATTAATATAATAATTAATGTAATAATATAATGATTTTGTAAGAGACAGAAAAAAAATGCTGAAGGTACTAAAAGCTAGACAGAAACTAAATCAATTCATCTGAAAAGCTGGAAGTCACATCTGCAGAACTGGGAAGTTAAGTGTTTAAACCTAGATTTTTTGACTTCAAGACAAATCACTTCACCTCCAGATAAAAGACAAATGTGTCCTAGAGATCCCTCTCTCTCTCCATCTTCTCCTCTTCCCCCTAGCTATGGGTCCACAAGCAATCATTCTTTTCCTCAGGTATTGTCTCAGTGTGATCACCTCCATACTTTTTCAGAATTCAACAAGTGATCTCACTTCTCCTTGAATCAAATGAGAAATCTCCAGCTGATCTTTGGACTGTCTAGAATCATGGCATACCTTCTCATTCCACAGACTCCTTGTCCCATTACCCTTCAATTCACATTTGCTTTGTCAAACGATTACTCTCACTGACAAGCTTTTACTTCTCTATTGCAATGCCTCTTCCCTATGGAAAACTCAACTCCTCCCTGAAACAACTCCACCAGACTTCCCATCACCCCACATTCCCCCTGCAAAAAAAAAAAAACAAAAACCTTATTTAGCTTAAAATCACGGAGATATAGATTCTGAGTACAAAGATATTTGAGACTCATTTTACATATGAAGAAACTGAGGCCCAGAGAAGTCAACCAATCACCAAATCAATAATAATAATAAGTCAAATCAACAAGCAATTTTAAAGGAGCCAATTAAGTCCCAGACTCTGTGCTAAATGCTAGGGATACAAAGGTAAAAAAATCCCAATCACCCCCAAAAAAATAATAAAACAATAACAATTCTGTTCAAGGTATTCACAGTTTAATGCACTTGCTTAGAGAGAAAAACTCAGGTCCTCTAACTACAAATTCAGAAGTATTTATACTGTGTCTCATTTCTGGAAGGGGCATGGAGCTAGTATAGTCTTTCTCTTTCATGTTATAGATGAGACAACTGAAGCACAGAAAGGGCAATTTTGGCCAGTTTTACACTCTGAGAGTTTGGTCAGGTTATATAAAGGCGGAGCTTGAGGTTTGAGCTTCCAGGGGATGAAGGGGGAGTGGATCTCTCTCTCTCTCTCTCTCTCTCTCTCTCTCTCTCTCTCTCTCTCTCTCTCCTCTGTATTCTTTCTTCTTTCTATCTATTCTCTCTGTTTATTCTCTCCTCCATCCCCCCCTCTTTCCATTATTGTTGTTTGTCCTTCGTTCTTGAAGAGGACCAGGACATCAGGGAAGTTATGAAATGACGTGCATTTAAATTGGATTTGAGTAAAGGGGTACTGTGCCTCACTTTCTCCTCCAAAGCCATCTGGGTCCAGTGGCCAGTTATACATCAGGATGGGTGGAGATGGGAGATCTTGATCTTTTTAAGCTAAGGTTTTCAATAGTCTCAGTCTGACTGAAGCAATGACCATTCAGTGATTAAGATAGGGAAGAGAGAAATGAAGCAAAGAATGGCCTCTTTTGCATAGTTAAGAAACAACCACCTACCTGTGTGTCTACATACACACACACATACATCCATGCACATATACACCCACCCACCCCAGGTGTTCACATGGACTATTTGTACCCAACCTGCAGCAGAGCATTCTGAGCTCACCTTGGTCCAGTCAGCCACAGTTGGACACTCTGTGATTTGTCTCAAACACAGTAATGTCGTTTTGGTCTTCTTCAATAACAAAGACAAGCACCAACCAACCTTTATACACACACATACATGTATATGTGTATATATGGATATATGTGTGTGTTTTCTCCCCACAAAGCTGCCCAGTGTACACACACACACACACATACACACATACACACACAGAATATATGACTATATATATATAAAACTATATATATTAATACACACACAGTACCAATGTAGAGAGATATAAATAAATGTATCTATTTCTGGCAGAATGGACGGGTCCTTCCTCAATTCAGGTAGTTTAGGCATCAATTCTATCTGGAAGCAAGTGAGTAGGTTAGCCTTTGAAAAAATCTTCCCAAGCATATGCTTCTAGCAATCTAGGGACAGTTTTGACTTACTTTTGAAAACCTATGGGAGCAAGAAGAAAACTGACGTATTTCCAAATTAAAATCTTCATCATTGGTGTCATCTTCTTCTTCTGTTTCCATATGGTGATATTTTTCAGAACGAGCTGCAGAAAAGGGGAGGACAATCATTTATTTGGAAGTCAGTTTTTACATGAGACAATTACCATAATCTAATAAAGACTTTATTCATAGGGATTTAGTGATCACTTTGGTTTAACACCTTACTTTATGGATGCAGCCTAATGTCTAAGTTACACATGTAGAAATCCCAGCCAAGCTGGGATTTGAACCTGAGTTTTCTGATTACAATTCTAGAACTCTTCAGAAGGTTCCCACCTTCCAGGCTAAACACTGGATAATGTCTTTCACATACACCCCCCACATACACATTATTCAATTATAATTTTTTACATTTTTAAAATATAGTTTTCCCCCCAAATACAAGTAAAAAATTTCTTAGCATTCATTTAAAATTTTTTTTGAGTTCTAAATTCTCTCCTCATTAAGAAGGCAAGCTATTTGATATGCGTTTGTACATGTGCAGTCATGCAAAACATTTTTCCCCGTTAGTCATGCTGCATTCACATATATTTTAAGATGATACATACTATCAAAGTAACTTGTGTCATCTTCCGATTCTAGTTGCGGGATGAATTCTGCCTTCTGTCTCAGCAAACTATTCCAGTCCAGGGAACGAAAAAATTGGTGTTGCTTTACTTCATAGGCACCACCTGGGGGAGCACGAGAGAACATGAGGAGACTCAAATGCTCCAGGCATAGAGGAAGCAAAATTCATAAGGAGAGAGGAAATGAGAGCAGGAGGAAAGGGAGGAAGAGGAGGGAAAAGAGGCAGAGAGAGGCACAATCAGAGAGGCAGAGATATCTTACATTCCCAATTCATCATCAGGATCAAAGGCAATAACTCCTCTAAACAATTACCAGAAACATATCTATCTTAGTAATAATACCATATGTTCAATTTTTCTTTTGTTAATTTTTCCCATTATTTCCCCCTTTCTTCAACAATTGATGATGTAGCTTCTGAAAACCAAATTATGGTGAACCTAAGGAAGTAGGTTTGTTATTCCTACAAAGACATTATTGTTATATATAATAAAAAAATTTCCAAAGGAGGAAATCTGCTGTGACAATGAGATTTCTTACAGTGATAAAGATAACAATGATGAGTTCTTTTTGAATGATAACAAATGGGTAATGTAATTTCACTGGATTACATATGTAATTGGGAAGGAATTAGTGCCTATGTAGTATGATTTCATAAGTTACAAATAGCTGGGTTTGTTTTATGGATTCATACAGCATGAGACTAAAATCCATCAAATTTATGAAATCGTAGACTTCTTCAAGCCAACAGAGCATAACGACACAATTTAGGAAAACAATGTCCTGTAGTTTCAGTTCATGATTCAAAAAGAGCATGTGCCATTTTAAAGGGTACACTTGGCCTGAAACATTTAAAATATGTACATAATACATAAAGAAAGCCTTCAGATTTGTAATGGAATCACAGAGCTCAGCTAGTCTACTTCTCTGCCTCCAACAAATGTATAGATGAAGATAGCTTATCATTTCACCTAAATGACCAACTAAGGAGACCCAAACATTCGTCTCATTGGCCATGCCATTGAGAGAGTCTTCTTTATTTCTAATAGTAATGTTTCCTTATTATAATCTGAACCTAGAGCTTCTCAACCTTATCCACAACTAAAATTCTTCTCTTGGTGTTATCTCTACAACCTTTCCTGCTTAAAAGTTAAACCTCCTTTCTCTTGTAGATAGGGTCTTTAGCTCCTGGAGAAAATACCTGCATATTCTATCTTCCTATGCTTCCAAGGCTGTGGGGAAGATCACACTGTAATTTTTAAATCAAAAGGATAGAGAAAGGATAAAACTGTCTATGTGCATTCACCAAGTTAAGATATTGTTTGAGAAAGGATAGCAGTTTAGATATCCAAAAATTCGAGAAATACAGTCCAAGAAAGGAACCTGTTGTAAAACCTATGGCTACAAAAAAGCTATTAAAAAATGGACAAAAAGTATAGGCAAAAAGCAAAGGAACCAGAAGTCCTAATGTAAGAGGCAAATTTGACCTCACAGGTATCATTGGGATCTGACAGGATGAAATTTTGGACTACAATATTGCTTTGGATATATGAATAAAAAAGGAGAGAGCATAGCATTGTCAAGATAAGAAGGTATATTCATGTGAAAAAAATTACACACCATAAAGAAGAGGCATGGTGAAGAGCATTTGGTTGAAAATTAATGGAGAGAGAGAAGTAGAAGCAATTTTATCATTGGAATATGCTACAAACCACCTGGACTGAGAGAAAAAATAGATGAGAAATAGATGAGGCATTGGGAATCTGATCAAAAGTCTGGCAAACAAACTTCATAATAAATTTCTCTCTCTCTCTCTCTCTCTCTCTCTCTCTCTCTCTCTCTCTCTCTCTCTCCTTCCCTCTAAAAAAGGAGAGAATCTAATAACTTCTTGACTTGCCTAGGTAAGTTCATCCTTTAAAAGGTATAGGAACCAACACAGAGGAATTCTATATTACATCTGATTGTCACTAATAAGGATGAAGTCATTGCTAGGGTGGAAAGGACTATTATCCTAGAGTTTTTGAAAGAAAAGAGCAGGAAAAATCGTCACAGTGTAATTTGCAAACCAAGATTTTGGAACAGAAGACTTCTGTCACACAGCAGCTAAAAGGCTCTATCACTTTGGGGCAGAAGGATGAACCTACAGATGGATAGTAGTAGTAGTAGGAGGAGGAGGAGGAAGAGGAGAAGGAAGATGAGGTGGAGGGAGTGGGGGAGATGTCCTTTAGACTGTAAAGAATAAACAATAAGCAGATCTACTGTGCAATGGCTAGAGAGATGGACCTGAAAATTTGAGTTCAAATATAGCTTCAATCACCTTCCACTTGGACAAATCATTTCTGTTTGCCTCAGTTTCTTCAATTGTAAAATGGGGATAATAATAGCACATATCCCCCCACCATGGTTTTTATGAGAATCCAATGAAATATTTGTTAATCAGTAGGAACAATGGGTGGCACACAGTAGGTAGTATATAATGCTAGTTATCATTACTATTATTATTATTATGCTTAGCAGTCTTTTCTTGATTAGTTCAAGTAATCTAAAACCAAGATTAATGACATCTTCCTTCTGCATGAAAATAAGTGGAAAGATGTGATCTTCTGAGCTACTGTCATGAAAATCATGGAGAATGAAAGTGGAACTACAAAATTGGAGAAAGGAAATTGTCCTAGTTTTCAAAGAACTGAGTTTGTTAACCATTGGGCCCATGAGTTTGACTTCGATTGCTGAGGAAATTCTGGGATATGTTAGTAAAGAAATTGATTGTGAATATCTAGCAAAGGAAAAGAGTAAACATAGAGACTGAATGTGACCTTAGCAAGAACAAAGATATGATGGACCAATCTTATTTCCTTTTTTGGACAACGTTTCTAAATTGGTAGATTAGAATATATTATAAATATAGTTTGCCCAGATTTTAACCAAGTATTTGAGGAAGTATCTCTTTCTATTTTCATGGAAAAGATGGAGAGATATGGACTAGTTGATAATACAATTAGCTGGATTTATAATTTTTTTGGATGGTTGCAAAGGGAAAACAATAATGGTGAGAATTCAACTTGAAAGCCAATGTCCAATAAGGTGCCTCAGGGATTTATGTTTAGTTCTCTGCTAATTAATATTTCCAATAACAACTTGAATAAAGGCTTAGATATCATTCTTATCAATGTTGCAAATTGGGAGGATATTTAAAAGAATGGAGGATAAAAAGCAAGATCCAAAAATATCTTAACAGGCTAGAACACAGGGCTGACTTAATATGATTATATTTAATAGAAACGAAATATTAAACTTGGGCTAAAAAAAATCATAAGTTCAAGATGAAAAGGCATAACATACTAGAGGCTTACCTGAAAAGGATCTGGTGTTTTAGTATGTTGAAAGCTCAGCACGAGTCAAACCCGCAAAAAGGTAATGCTAATTTGGGCAGCATTAAGAGACATAGCTTACAGGAAGAAACAGGTGAAAATTCTTCTGTATTAGGCCCTGGTCAAACCACAGGAATAAAATATTCATTTCTGGGCACCATACATCAAGAAGGATTTTGATAAGCTAGAGAACAGAGGATGACCACCAGAATGATAAAGAGCACCAAGGCAATGCCATTGGAGAACTAAAGATCTTTAGCCTAAAAGACTCGGGTGGGATAGGCTGTCTTAAAGTATTAGAAAGGTCGCCACATGATGTTGATAAACAGAGAAGAGAACTCGGGTCAATGGGCAGATGTTATTAATAGATGAATTTATGTTTGATATTAGAATGGAGAATTAGGGAATTTATCTGTCATAGTTCAAAGGGATAAGACCAATGCACTATCCAATCCTAGGCTTATATCTTCAGACTAAGAGTTCTTAGATGTCACTGTGTCTAATTTCTCCTTTTAGACCTGAAGAAACTGAGGCACAGAGAGAGGTTAAGTGACTTGATCTTGGTTAAACAGGTTGTAAAGGGTGCTTTTGAATCAAATCTTGACTCTGAATCTAGTAACCTTTAATTTATACTACACTGCCTTTCACCTCTAACATGAGTCACAAAATGCTAATTATTACATCTCAAAATTCCAGTTGGAAATTAAATGTCCAAGAGTTAAGTAATTTTCAGAAAAGCATATATGCAAACTTATAAACACAGAGAGTTAGTTCAGTTTAAGAAAATCTGTCATTAGGCTTCTGGTCTAGGTTTTCATGACAGGAGTAGATAGCCCAATATTGAGTATCCATCAGACCTTATCACGTGGAACACACACTAAATGTGGAATTCTTGAGACTGAATGTTAAATTCTCATTGATTTACTGATTTATACTCCTTTGTGCTGTTTAGTCATTTTCAGTCAGTCAACAATCATTGTCCTTGGCTCTTTCCATCACTGAGAAGGAAAGAATGAAAGGAAAGGACAAATTGAGAGGAAAATTAATATAAAAGACTACCAAATAAGATTAAATGCCATATAAAAATAACCATGTTAAAGACCATGAAAAAAACAACATAGCAAACTTGCTGACCAGAACTCAATACTACTACTCATAGAAGAGACTATGTTCACAGCACATTAGAAGTTCAAAAGCAGTTGAAGTAGGTCAACCCCCAACTTCCAGCTTTCTAATTACACTGAAATCTTACGGAGCTGTGACATTAAATTTCTCCCATGCTCATGGTTTTTCTCTCCTCTTGTGGAAGTTTCTAAAACATCCATTATATTCTTCACACCCCTTTTCTCAGCTACTCTAGTCTCTCAGGCAAATGTGCATTTACACATTTTCATGGTGCATTATTTTGCCAACTAAATATGCATTGAATACAAGAATCTGCCCTCTGAAGCAGGGCGGCAAGCCTTCAGGACAAGCAGCAGGTATCGCTCAGCGGTGCCCTACAGGGACCCACACAGTCGTTGCTATTTTGTAGCCTTTTTCGTGACAACACTAAAAGCTGGTGCTGGATATTTCAAATGTCTCTTTTGGGCTTCAAACTGTCAAACTCTGAAAAGACCCAAAGTACCAGTCAAAGAGATAAAGAAGATAGAAACAATCCATGAGCATATGATATACGTGACGGTGTTGACCAGAGCACAGCACTGACTGACAAATCCAAGCCAATCAGGGATTAAAGTGGGGGAAAAAAAAGAACATGCCAAATCCATGTTCCCATGAATATTCTGGAGTGACTTTTTTTAAACTTTTTAAAATTTTATTATTTAATTTTTTGGAGTGACTTTTAAAGTATGTTTTTAGAAGTAAAGTGGTGCCCAATCAAACATTTACTCGTTTTTAAAAAAGAAAGAAAAAGGGAACATAGATACTTATATTTGATGCAAGAATATTCTTCAATTAGGATTACTTGCATATCTCTGAAAATCCATTTATGGAGGTTTAATTGGGATGTGAAAGTTACTTTGAGTTTTGAAACTTTTGTGGGTTTTTTTTTCATATACTGCAATGATTTCTGGAGAGTTGGTTATTTTGAATTCTCCTCCTTTGTAACAAAGAAAAAGTTAAGAAAAACTACCTGACAAAATAATGGCATTTTTCCAGATAAGGATATTGAGATTGAGAGAAGGTAAGTGTCTCAGTCAGTATCAACACAACTAATAAACTGTTTTTAAAAGGATTTGAACCTAGAACTTTCTGATATTACATTCACCATTCTAATCACTATACCATCTAGGTGAATCTGAAAAAAGTAAGTTTTCAGACTCTTACCTCTATCTATAATTCAATTCTGAAATTGTATAATATTTGCACTTAATTTTTGAACTTTTTAAAAAAAATCATTTATTTAAGGCAATGGGGTTAAGTGATTTGCCTAAGGTCAAACAACTAGGCAATTATTAAATGTCTGAGGCTATATTTAAACTCAGGTACTCCTGACTCCTGGGCCAGTGCTCCATCCATTTCACCCCCTAGCTGCCTCCCCGTTTTTTGAACTCTTAAATAAAATCTTTTGTTTATTCAGTCATCCATCTCTCTGTGACCCTATTTGGAGTTTTCTTGGCAGAGATACTGGAATATTTTGCCATTTCCTTGAATTTCAGTTCATTTGACCATTGAGAAAACCAAGGCAGCCAGGTTAAGTGACCTGCCCCAGGTCACACAACTAATAAGTGTCTGAGGCTGAATCTGAATTCAGATCTGACTCCAGTCCCAGTACTACATCCATTGCACCACCTACCTGCCCCCAAATTAAATCTTTACTGAAAAGACATTTCAGGAAGAGAAATCACTAATGCCAAAAGCAGTGAGAGGAAAGAGTAAATCAGAACATAGAATTTAGAGGAAGGAAAATCAGAGTTCAAATCCTGCTGCTCCTTGGATAAATCCCTTAATCTCTCTGAGATTCATTTTTCTCACTAGTAAAACAGAGTTAATAATAGCACTTCCCTCACAGAGTTATTGCATGAATTAAACGAAAGAATAAATGAAAATACCCTGTAAGTCTCAAAGTACTGTATAAATGCTAACAAGTATTATTGCCGTGGGGAAAATTTTAAAAAATTGGACAAGAAGGAATGGAAGTGGACAGTTGCTAAAACAAGGAAATTATTCCCCTGACACTTAATCTAAGATAACTACAGCATCATAACTAGCTTTTTAAAAGTAGGGTCATATGTCCATGCACATAGGTACAAGGTACTGACATCCTCTGTCTGTGTCCCAGAAACAGAGCTGTGGATCCAATAACAACAAGAAAAATTGCATGTCATCTTAATGACCATCCCAGTGTGAGCTTCAGCCACAGGCTAGTACTCTCTTAACTAAAGGAGGCAGAGGGAATACCTCCCAAAGGGACCGTTTAGTGGGGGTAAATAGAGAACCATAACATAAGACTTATCTGGTACAGTTATTATGTGTTTTTTCTTTCTGGAATACTTTCTAATAGTTAAGAATAGGGGAAGGAGAGAGGAGAAAGGAAGAGAAAGAAAAGAGAGAGGAGATAGAGAACAGGAAGAATTATAGGAAAGGTGAGAGAAAGAAAAGGAGGGATTAACAACAACAATGGAAGATGACCAACCTTGATGGATACAACTCCCCTCAGCAGGTCAGAGAGCTAGGACAACCCTATTAGACTGGCTACGGACAATGCTATCCCCATCCAAAACAAAAATGCCTTCAGAATATGATGAACACTATATTAACTTTTTAAAAAATATCTCTTATGTATTTCTTTCCTTAATCCTAATTCCTCATACCAAAAATGACTAATCTGTAAACATGTTTAACACAAAGGTGTATGTATAATATTCACCTGACTTTTCACTCTTGAGGGGAGGGGGGTGGGAAGGGAGGGTAGAAGGAAATTTTGCAACTTAAAAATATACATAGGCATATGGATGAATGTTGAAAAATTTTCAAAACATGTATTTGGAAAAATAAATTATCAATAAGAAAAAGAAAGAGGAGAAGAGGAGAGAAAGAGCCTGAAAAGAGAAAGACACATAGAGAGAGAGAGAGAGAGAGAGAGAGAGAGAGAGAGAGAGAGAGAGAGAGAGAGAGAGATCACATACAACAATGGCCATGGTGAAGAGAAAAATGTTAATGGAATTTATGGACATGAATAGCTAATCTGGTTATAAGCAATTCCAGGAAGCTCAGGACAGTGATGTCTAATGATCTTTACAGGCTAATATTATTGGCAATCTCTTCTCTAAGGTTTTTGTTGTTCAGTTGCTTGATTTGTGTCTGGCTCTTTCTGACCCTTTTTGGCTAAGACACTGGAGTGATTTACCATTTCCTTCTCCAGATTATTTTACATATGAGGAAAGTGAGGCAAACAGTTAAGTGACTTGCCCAAGGTCACACAACGGGAAAGTGTCTGAAGCCAGATCTGAACTCATGAAGATGAAGCTTCTAATTCTATATACCGTGCCACCAAGCTAGAGGTATGCAAAGGAGGAGGAAAAGGAGCCAAAGTAGAAAATTGGCAACGAAATGTCAGCTTGCTTTCTTCTCACTAATTTCTTTTTATCACCTTAACCTCCTCCTCCTCCTCCCTCAGCCCACAATGCTGAATGCCAAAGATAAGATAGCATAGGTCTTCCACAGGCACTCATTTTATAGTAATTAGTTCAAGTACCAATCACCTCACTCAAAGTCTGTGGGAAATAATTTGCTGGGTCAGATTACTTGGGAGCTTGGGAACAGGGTGCTGTGCCCCAAGCTGGACCAGTTAGTCCTACTTTCCCCTGTTCAAGTGATTGCATTTTTCAAGAGAGGGAGAGTGCTGTGCAGTGTCTAGGTTAATCTTGAGATAAAGCTCTGCTCATGTTTATAGCAAAAGAAGCTTTTGTTTCATACAAAAAAAAATATGCTCTCTTTTTTGCAAACTGCTCTGAGTCAGCAAAAAAGAAAAAAAAGCCCCACAACCCACTACACAATAATATCCCTAAACATCATTGCTATAATGAGCTGTCGTCATGTTCTACACCGACTAACAGATGTTCCCCATGCAAAACAAAACACAAACAAAAGCCTCATCATGTTCCACGTAGATGATATTTCTTGCATATTAGCAAAAATTAAAACAAGTTGTACCCTAACCTGTTCCCAGTCTCTCCAGAGGATTCTGTCGGAGAAGCAGTGTAATCAGATCCTGGGCATCAGGAGGGGGCGCTTCATCTTTTTCAGGCCAATTGATTTCATCTACAAAAAAAGTAAACATTTTTTTTAAAACTGTGGATGACACAGTGACAGCAGTGACCATCACTGGTAGGTGCATATCAGGGGAAGCCCTGTCTGGATTCTGTTCTGTTTCTTCTGTGCAATTGTCTCTGGGCTCCCATCTTTTCTACAGATTACCTTCATGCTGACAATAAAACAATATATGCTTCAATTACATTCGCCGTAGTTTTTAAATTTATTTTACCAGCAAATATCTCTTGAACCCCCATGGACCCCCAGATTTACTGAGTTGAAAAAACAAAAGCTCAATATAAAGAAGCTGTTGCTGTCCCCAAGTCCTAATGTGACATTTCACAGAACTTTCAGTACAGAACAAGGGTGGTCAGTACTCTAGGAAAAAAAAAAAAAACTAAGAGCAAAAGATAACAATTTCTGGCTCACTCTAACAAAAACTCTGCCCCAAAGGCATGTTTTATGTTCTCTGGTAACAACAAAAGAATTTAGTGAAAAATACATAAGAAGCATGGTAGTTTGGGGGTGGGGGTAACTACAGGGGGCATAGATTCCCAGGACTGAGGAGAGACACTCAAAATAATTATAATTTAAGTATTTAAAATTTTGCTACGAATATTGTAATATTTTCTGCATCTTAAAAGGCACTTGCCTGGAGATATCTGTGCGTGCCTGTGTGTGAGGAAATGCAATAAAAAACATGAGTTATTTCTGTGTGTGTCTGCCTCTAGCTTCCACTGCCTGCAGTTTAAATCTGATTTGGAAAATAAAACATGAATATGCATCTCAGCCGTAAGGCATCAAGAACAAAGCCAGCATTTGCCGCTTGTGTTAATTAAACAGTTGATTCCCCTTGCCACTCAGGCCTTGGTATATCATATCAGAAAAATGCATGGTTATAAATCCATAAACAGCTAGGATATTGTTTAAAAGGGTCATACACTGTAGGCAACCCACAAATCCACTTCATTAAAGTTTACAAACATGCCTGGCTTGCAAAGTCACAGAGAAAGAGAGATTAGTATTTGGATTACTTTTCTTTTTCTCACACATAGAATAATAGAGTTTATTTTCCTCCCCCTTCTTCTTATTGCTGTTATTGAATCTAGTAGCTCAGTCCAGAATAGAATCTTAGAGAATATGGAAACTGAGATTGTCAGATAAACCTTTGGCATACATAGAGGCCATCTATAGCTATGCATCTGGGAAATTTATGGAAACAGCAGGTAGAGGAGTGAAAAATTCTGTTTAATTATCATTTAGTTTTGCCACAAGCTGCATGACAATAGTTAGGGTCAGCATGCAGGTTAAGATCTAAAGGTTATTGAATTTTAAATGAAAGAAGAACAGCTGTTACAGAAATAACATTACACCATAACAACCACCAATGAAATCATTAACAATCTGTGAATTAAATTTGCTCCCTTCCCTTTCTCATTATTTATTATTTGGTAGATATTTGTTTTTAGGAGATTATTACATTTTTGTTAATTTCTTTATTAGCCATTTTCCCTTTGATACAAATAGCATCTTTAACCTTTTTTTTCCTGGTACAACTTTCCTATTAAGGATGGAAAGACTGGCCCAGAGTCAAACCATTTGTAAATCCCACATCATTTCATTTAGTAAAAATGGACTGCCAATAAACATTGGATATATTGTTCACAAACTTCTGAATTGTACATCAAGAACATTTTCTCAAATTGATTTTCAATCCAAATATTACCCTTGATATCATGAAAACCAGTTATGTGCTTTGAAAAGTGAGGTCTTTTAATTTGTTGGCTCAAGTTTTTGCTAAAGGTTAACATTTTAATAGTAGAGACTCAGATACCCCTTCGATTTGCATTAAATAGTTGTTTTCCCAGCAGTAACTTGAAAATGATTCCTGGTGATATTTACCACTGATAACTTGTCCAAATAGCTCTTCTGGTGTGTCCCCAAAGAATGGCACGCATCCAACTAGAAACTCATAGAGAATAATTCCCATGGCCCACCAGTCCACTGGCTTTCCATATCCTTGCCTCAGAATCACTTCTGGTGCAATGTATTCTGGTGTCCCACAGACCTAGCAATAATTGGGATATTAGAAATAAGTTAGAATTAGCAAGACGATTGAACAGTAATTATTTCAGGGAAATACACACCTGCTCAAACCACATGGTCCTGGATAAAGGGCTTAGAACATTAGATCAATAGCATCAAATAAAATCTATTATTTAGGGATAAAGATAAAAAACTGGACTCCAATCATTCCCTTTTGGCACATTTGATTGAATTTAAACGTTTAAATAATCTTGCATGTTTAAGCATATTAAGTTTAAATACACACATATTAAACTAAATAATAATGCATATCCAAAAGTTCATTTTGGTATTTATAGAATTTGAATATTCTCACACCTTATATACTACTCAACTGAAAGTTGGGATAGGTTTACCTTAAGTAACTTTTACAGTGAACAGATTGTGGGCAAATGGTAATGAGGCATGCTGAAAGGGAAATGGGCCATATCTAGGATTTTAGCACCCTTGATTGTACAATGCATCATGAGTTCCACAAGTAGTCTGCTGAGACTCCTGAATTCCTTATAAAAACAGTTTTCCATTTGTCTCTCTCACAATCCCACTCGTATGCAATTAGATCGTTCATCTTCCTAATAGACCATAATATTGGGGGAGGGATATAGAGGAGGTGGGCAGTGGGAGTGGGGAGGAAGGGGTAGAGAGGACTAGAAAGAGAAAAATGGAAGCAATTTGCAGTATTCCAAAGGAAAACTTTTAAACAGACATCTAAATCACTAACAGAGATGCAACTATAGTTTGCATTTATTTTATTTGCAATCCTCCCTGTGTGTGTGTGTGTGTGTGTGTGTGTGTGTGTGTGTGTGTGTGTGTGTGTGTGTGTGAATTTTGGGTTTTGCAAGGCAATGGAGTTAAGTGACTTGCCCAAGGCCACACAGGTAATTATTAAGTGTCTAAGGCTAGATTTGTACTCAGGTCCTCCTGACTCCAGGGCTGCCTTAAGGTACTGTGCTACCTTAGCTGCCTGGTAATCTCTATTTAGAAGGGAATAGGGAACAAAGTTTACCTGCTTGTCTAGGAACTCTCGAGCATCCTTCTCAATGTGACCCTCATAAAGATTGGTGGTCATGCTCATCAGTCCCACCTTGGATAAACCAAAATCAGTGAGCTTTATATGTCCCATAGATGTGACCAGAAGGCTGTGAATGAGAAAATACCAAACATCAAGATGATGTGAGTTGACTCTTCTCAGGTGGTTTGCAAACATAGTGTTAAAGTCAGTGAGTGATTAGACAGGTATAGTCAGGTAAGATGATGCCAGATTCCATTAAACAAAGGAAGATCCCAAATCTAAATGCCTGAAAAGAATGGAGGAACCAAGATCTTTTCTGATCCCCCTGAAATCAGGGCTTAGCAGGCTCCCTGAAATTACTTTGTTCCTACTTTGCATATATATATATATATATATATATATATATATATATATATATGTATATACACATATATATGTATGTATGTGTGTGTGTGTGTGTGTGTGTGTGTGTGTGCGCGCGCGTGCGTGCATGTTCTCCCCACTTCATAAAGGAACAGAAGCTCCCTGAGGGCAAGGATGGCCTTTGTATCTCTCTGCAATGAGGATAGTCTAGTATATGATAGTGCTAAAAAATGTATGTTGATTGACTAGCACAGTAAGTCTGAATGTGGAGAGTGTGGAGTGAGGGCGCTAATACAAATAAACATGAACATTACCAATAAAACTTTTAAAAAGGGAGATCATTAGAAAAATAATGACGGGGGTGGAGCCAAGATGGCGACATGAAGGGATCAAGTCTTAGGAGCTCTCTGAAAAAAACTCATCAGCTAAGGACTCTAACTAAACTTTCTAGAGACAGAACCCACAAAGGGACCCAGCGAGGCAGTTCTCCTACTCAAGGTAACCTGGAAAAGAGCAGAAAGGCTCTGCTCCCCGGGGTCAGAGGGGCGGCCGGCCAGAGGGGTGGCCCGCCAGAGCCAAAAAACTTCAGCCTCCTGGAGGCAGCCCCAGGGCGCTGGGAGCCTTAGCTCACAGCAGCGGGGGAGTCGCCTGAGCTGTACCCCGGGGAGCACCGGCACAAAGTGGGGGAACAGGGGGGGACCTCTGCCAGAGCAAGCTCATGGAGACCAGCCCTCAGCCAGCAGCCTGGTCTTTCAGCAGCCCAGACCTGGAAACAGAAGCAGGCAGAGCTGATAAGCAGGAGCCCCCAGGGCATGAGCCCATTGAGCTGAGGGAGGGGAGTGAAGAGAGACTGCAGAGCTCTGTCCTCTGCCCCTGAAACAGGACTCTGGGACTCTGACCACATTCAGATCCTGATCGCAGTCTAGGCCCCCCCTCCCCATAGAACAGCAGGGCCCCCCCGACCTCAGCCCCATGGCAGAGGGAGGTGCTTATGGTCATTTACAGACCAGGAGGGAAGACAGAGCCTCACACACTGAGACCCTTGTGGGAGTGTCCCAAAAGCTCAGGAAGCACCCCAAAAAACAGGCTTAGGCTGGGAAAATGAACAAACAAAGAAACAAGAGGAAGACCATTGAGAAATATTTTGCAAATGAGCCTAAGAAAGATCAAAATACTCAGTCTGAAGATGAGGAAGCACAAGCTCCTGCATCTAAAGACTACAAGAAAAACAGAAATTGGGCTCAGGCTATGATAGAGCTCAAAAAAGACTCTGAAGATCAAATAAGGGAGTTAGAAGAAAAACTGGGAAAAGAAAGGAGAGAGATGCAGGAAAAACATGAAAATGAAGTCAGCAGCTTAGTCAAGGAAATCCAAAAAAATGCTGAAGAAAATAGCATGCTAAAAAACAGCTTAGGTCAAATAGATAAAACAGTTCAAAATGTTATTGAGAAGAAGAATGCTTTAAAAAGCAAAATTGGCCAGATGGAAAAAGAGATAAGAAAACTCTCTGAGGAGAACAAATCCTTCAGACAAAGAATAGAATTCAGGGAGATTGATGAATTTACCAGAAATCAGGAATCAATACTTCAAAACCAAAAAAATGAAAAATTAGAAGAAAATGTGAAATATCTCATTGAAAAAACAACTGATATGGAAAACAGACTTAGGAAAGATAATTTGAAAATTATTGGAATACCTGAAAGTCATGATCAGGAAAAGAGCCTTGACATCATTTTCAAAGAATTACTACAGCAAAATTGCCCTGATATTCTAGAAGCAGAGGGCAAAATAGAAATGAGAGAATCCACCGATTCCCCTGAGAAAGAGATCCCAAAAAACCAACCCCTAGGAATATTATAGCCAAGTTCCAGAACTCCCAAGTCAAAGAGAAAATATTACAGGCAGCCAGAAGGACACAGTTCAAATATCGTGGAGCTGCAGTCAGGATCACACAGGACTTAGCAGCAGCTACATTGGAAGCTCGGAGAAGGCAAAAGAGCTTAGAATGCAGCCAAGAATGAACTACCCAGCAAGGCTGAATGTCCTCTTCCAGGGAAAAAAGATGGACTTTCAATAAACCAGGGGAATTTCAAAGGTTCCTCTTGAAATGGCCAGAGCTGAACAGAAGGCTTGATCTTCAGATACAGGACTCAGGTGAAGCATGGTGATTGGAGGAGAAGGAGGAAATATGAGGGACTTAATGAGGATGAATTGCATGTATAGAAAAATGATATTGATAATATTCATATGAAACATCTCAGTTAATAGAGCAGGTAGAGGGAGCTTTTATAATTGAAGCACAGGAGAAAGCTGAATTCAAAGATAAAATATGGTGTAAAAATGGAGCTAATAAGAAAAAAAGGGAAATGGAATGGGAGAAAGAAAAAGGAGAGGGGGAATAGTCCAAGCTATTTCACATAATAAGATTTTTTTTATTACAATGAGCTATTGCAATGATATGGAGGGGGGGAGGCAAGGGGGAATGAGGGAACCTTTGCTCTCATCAGAGATGGCTAGGAGAGGAAACAGCAGGTATACTCAATGGGGTATAGACAACTGGAGTAAGAAGGAGGGGGGAGCAGGGGGGAAGGGGTGGGGATGTGAATAAAGGAGGAGAGGATGGACCATGGGGGGACAGTGGTCAGATATAACACATTTTCTTTTTTTACTTCTTGCAAGGGGCTGAGATTGGATGGCCTGCCCAGGACCATAGGGCCAGGTGGATTCTGGGCCTAAGGGGTGGTATCGGGGCTCAGGGCTTCTTGGCCCCAGGACCAGGGATCTGTCTGCTGCGCCACTCAGCAACCCTACAGCAGAGTCAGAGTGAAAGGAGAGAGAAAATATAGTACATGGTAGTGGAGAAATAAGAAAGGAGGGAGTTGCGATCAGCAATGGCAACGTTGGAAAAATATGGAAGTAACTTTTGTGATGGACTTATCATAAAGAATGAGATCCACCCATGACAGAGTTGATGGTGTTGGAACAAAGATTGAAGCACATTTTTTGTTATTATTATTTGGGGGAGGGTGCAGGGCAAGTGGGGCTGGGTGGCCTGCCTGGGGCCACATAGCAGGGTGATCATTGGGTGTCTGGGGCCGGATTCGGACCCAGGTGCTCCTGGCTCAAGGGCCAATGCTCTGTCTGCCACCCAGCCACCCCTACTATTATTACTATTTTATTTTATTTTGGGTCTTTTTTTTTCTTCTTTTTGGTTTTTGCAGGGCAGTGGGGATCAGGTGGCTTGCATGTCACATGGCTGGGTGATTATTGGGTTTACAAGGCTGGATATGGACTTGGGTGCTCGTGGCTCCAGGGCTGGTGCTTCGTCCATTGCACCACCTGGCCATACCTACAATTATTACTATTATTTTTTTTATTTTAATTTTTTTCTCCCCCTTTACTTTTTTGCCCAAGCAAGTCTATCTATATTCATGGGGGGAGGGGTATTTTGTTTACTTGTAAATAAGTATACTTTATTAATGTAAAGAAAAACATTTGTACAAAATGAGAATAAAAATAAATTTTAAAAAAGTTGCAAAAAAAAAAGAAAAAGAATGACAAAAACTCCATCCCTCTAAAAACCCATGCTGTTAATTTAGAAAGGGAGAGAGGGAAGAGTTGGTCACAATTCACTATTATTTTTCTTGTACTAAAACATCAAGTTTCTTTGAATGAACCTTTGAGAAAATAGGTGACCAAAGGAGAAGAAAACTGACTACTGCTTGAAATTCCAACTTGCAGTTATATATCTTTAGCACAATTGAAGTTTCCCATCTGATAATTAACCTACATTTGCATATTAAAAATATTTCACTTTCAGGTTTACAAACAACTTTTTCTACTTTCCCTATTTTGATATTCATTTCTTCCCCTTGAACAAAAGTGTTCCCCTCAAGCTATTATTACAAACATGGTGGCTCTTAAAGTATTATAAAAATCAACATATTCATTATAACTGTTAAAAATAGCCCATTCAAGAAATAAGATGCTTATTATCTGAGAATTCATAATTGGTCAGAGTGGTTGGCATCAGTGGGAAACATTTTTATGCAAAACAAAAAGGATATTTTTATATTTCTCATCTATCCACTTTTTTTCTTTTCTCAGTAAAAACTGCTTTTGGATCCATTCAGGGCACATACTTGTCTGGTTTCAAATCCCTGTGCACAATGCCATAATTATGCAGATATTCCAACGCTAGAACCGTCTCAGCAAAGTACATCCGAGCCATGTCTACTGGCAAAGGACCCATGTTTTTCATTAAGGTTGCACAATCTCCCCCTGCAAAATATAAGAAATGAGATGTATCTGATATAGGAACAACGAAGTGAAATGGAATTGTCCATTTAGAATGCTAAATACCAATAGTTCAGCCCAAATCATATAGCATATATTAAATGAATACATTTCAAGTTACAACAGAAAATCAAAGTACCAAGATATTGTTGTATGGGTGCTCTGACAGCATATCAGAGGACAACATCCCACTCAGGACCTAATCCTGCAGTGCTTGCATAAGTAGGAAACACTCAAAAATTGAAGGTGAAGTTGAACTAAACACAAAATCATTATGCACCATGGTAAAGTAGAACAGCTCTGACTGCATTTGGGGTTTTCTAAGCAATGATACTAAAGGGATTTGTCATTCCTTCTCCAGCTCACCTTACAGATAAGGAAATTGAGGAAAACAGTGTGAAGTGACTTGCCCAGGGTCACAAAGCTGAGGCCAGATTTGAGCTCTGTGACTCCAGTGCTGCCTGCAAGTAGAGCAGCCATGTAGTTTAATGGAAATATCACTGGATAAGGAATCAAGCCCAGGCTTGTTTTCTTGCTTCCCATGCAGGATCAGCATATGACTTTAAGTCAGTCACTGAGCCCATCCTCCTCTCAATTTCCAAATCTGAAAAAAAAAGGGCAAGAACGGCTCCTGCCTTGCCTATGACATGGGCTGTGGTGAAGATCAAACAGATGAGAGAATATATGTGACAAGGCTCCGTAAATTGTAAAGCCCAATACAAATGGGAAATTCAATTATGAATCTCATAAGCCTTTAATTAGATTCTCATGAGGCTAATTATTTTAAAGCATACAATAAGTATTCTTTTGTCAATCTCAAAGCATTAATGGGCCATAGAGTTATTAAGAATTTTCTACTAATTTTGGGAATAAAACGCTTATCCTCTTGCTTGTCAAAAGACATCAATCAGATAGTGAAATGGGGGAAAAGGTGAGATTATTATGAAGAAGCTTAAATTGTTATTGTTGCTATTTAGTGATTTTGATACTGACCAACTCTTTCTGAGCCCATCTGGAGTTTTCTTAGCAAAGCTACTGGGGCATTTTGTCACTTTCTTCTCCAGCTCATTTTACAGATGAGGAAACTGAGGCAAAAGGGTTAAGTGACTTGCCCAGGGTCTCACAACTATTAAGTGTATGAGGGTCAGATTTGAACGCAAGTCTTTCTGACTCCAGGACCAGTGCTCTATCCAATGAAATCACCTAGCTGCTACAATTTAAAAGAGGTTAAAAAAAATTCTCTTGGTTTAAGGTCAACCTTCTGATCTTTATTCATGTGGATATTATTTGGAGGCCAGTTTACTCAAAAGAACCAAATGTTAAATTTTCAGAGACAGCATTTATACCACAACAACTGGTAAATAGTACAAATCAGGGTTTGATATTTATTGTTTTGCTATCTACAGACTTAAGAAAGTGATGGAGAAAGATATTAATAATGAAAACTAGACTTAAAATGTGTGCCACGTACATTCCTTCTCTCTCAACCCCCTGAGAACTGGTTTTTAAACATTTATCAGCACATTGCTGAAGTCATATTCACTTCAATTCATAGGAATTCAAGGCTTGTATTGCCTTCATAAAAAACAGCTGGGAAAAGCATTATCTGGAGCTAGGAAAGCTCTTCCAGATCAAGTCCTTCTTGTGAGACCCCTGCAAGCAAATCATATCTGGAATAACTGATCCAATACTGAACATTTTCCCTTTCTATATCTACTTCTTATCTTGATAAAAGTGAATCAAAGGCTTAGTTTTTTTTATGATGACCAACTATAATAAATATGACTATTATTAGCAATAGTTACAGCTGATGTGTATATATATATATATATATATATATATATATATATAGAGAGAGAGAGAGAGAGAGAGAGAGAGAGAGAGAGAGAGAGAGAGAGAGAGAGAGAGAAAGAGTGAGTTTATTTTAAGGTTGGCAAAGGCCATTCTAATGTATCATGAGCTAGCTACTGTGGGTAGTTTTAATTCCATATTACAAATGAGGAAATCAAGGCTGAGGCAGTTTAAGTGATTTGCCCAGTCACATACATAGTAAATACCAGATGCCAGGGCTGAACCCAGGTTTTCCTGAACACTAAATCTCATGGTCTTTGCAATACCCAGGATCTAACAAAACAATGAGAGGAGAAAAAGAGAGAAACTCAAATCTGTAATTCTAACATTGAAGACCAAAGTAAGAGGGTGTTATGATTACAAGCTATTAAAAACTTCTCCAAATAGCACTAATTTCCCTTTATTATTGTGGATTGGACATTTTACAGGCAATTATCAGAATGTATTGCCTGGGAATAAAGCCATCTCATTGCTGGGCATCAGTTCCCACCTGACCACGAACAATAAATGATACAAACACATAAAATGCAAGCAGAATTTCCTGGTCCAATTATATTTTTCTATACAGTAACAAAGGTTACCTTCCACGTATTCCATGACCATACACAAGTGGCGTCTTGTTTCAAAGGAACAGTACATGCTGACCACAAAAGGATTTTCTGCAAACGTCAAGATATCACGTTCCACAAAAGCCTGCTGAATCTGGTTCCGGAGAATGAGGTTCTGTTTATTAATCTTCTTCATGGCGAACCTCTGCCTGGATTCTTTATGCCGCACAAAATAAACAGCCCTGCAAGTAAGCACAGAAGTTGGGGTCCTCTCAGAAAATTAAGAGGAGTGCATTTCTGGGATGCATTAAATCATAGTCAACAATTTCCCCCATCTCCACCCCAATTTTTGTGCGAGGCTCCAAATTTCTTATTTAGGTCAAGATTCAGCACATATGAGACTACAGACGGGGGAAAAAAAAAATCAAACCAAAAAACCACCACCACCAACAAACCAACTCAAACTCAGCAAAATTCTTTAAGCTAGTATTGATTTTAGGTTTTTCTTCAATAAAGTTCATAGGTCACACAGGAAGACATCAAATCTATCTTCATTGCCCAAGGTAGTGAATGGACAATCCCCAAGTAGAGAAATTTTCCAATAACTAACAAAGTGATGTTCAGCTTTTTTAAACTGAAAAAGAAAATCTGATATATAATTTAACAGAGTTAGGGTGGTTGAAGTGACACATGATGAGTCGGTTCTATCTAGTGCCTAACTTCACCAGCTCCCTAAGCTCTAAGTTAGGCATTATTCCTTAATTGACTAAAGCAGTAATTTACTAAATGGCACCTTTGTGGTCTGAAAGAAATAATACAGCTTCTGAAAGTGTCTGATTTACAGCTGGGGAGCAGTTTCAAACCTGGGAAACCTGGCTGAGGATATCATGCAGTTTTCATCCTATGAGATTTCTGGATAAATGAGCAGTATAATGAGGATGGGGAGAGGTAGCAGATGGAAAAAGAGGAGGCAGGATGATGGAGATATGGCCAGAAGGGATGTCTTATATCACACCTTCTAATTTTCTTGTTAACTCACCACCAACTGAGGCACACCCATTCTTGGTTCTACAGGAAATGCATTTCCCAACATCTAGGGTTTGGGAAAGGTGATTAATCTCACAGCTTTGTCCCAAGGTCAAATTTGTCCTTTAAGCCACACTGCTTTTATTTCTCCCACCCAGTACTGGGTTTTCCTGAGTCTAGGGGGAAAACCAAGGATTAAAAGAACAGGTAATAAGAGTGAAGAGGGCTTTGAGGAAATAGTAACCTGGGAACCACACCTAAGAGCAGGGAGTATTTTTCTTTCTCACTGGACACCTCCCCTAGTCTGTGATTATCACACTAGTGAGAGTAAGTGAGAATTCTTGGGCTGGGAAAAAGAGCACCTCAGTCATTATTTCACTGGTTAACTGGGTGCAGAGATAGCTAAGAGTCTTTGAACAAATGAAAAAATACATTTATTTAGACCTATACCACATTCTGTCCCCATACACATTTATATACCCTCCCCAAATAAAAACACTATATGGAATTCTACTTTATAGGAATATTCCAGTGGTGTGGCTTTTTCTTGGAAGTTCTAACCATGTATCCTAATCATATTTCTTTTTTTCCTTTGTATGACTTGCCCAAAGTAATTATCAAGTGTCTGATGTTGGATTTGAACTCAGTTCCTCCTAACTCCAGGGCCAGTGATCTATCTACTGCACCACCTACCTGCCCCACCCTAACCACATTTTTGTCTGGAAAAAAAAAACAATGCTGACTGTCATACTCTGTATACCATGGTTATGATATTAGGGAAAAATATTTACAGAATTTCCAGTAATCTCAATCATCATTTAAACTAAAGTTTTCATCTTCCATAGCAAATACAGCTAGTTATCTTTTTCATTTTTCAATCTTACAACTGGAGGGGGAAGGAAGGAAGGGGCTTCATTTTTTTCTTCCTCCCCAACTGAGTCAATCTTCATCTTCCCTTACATACTTAGTCATTTTCTTTCTTTATCTTCTGGATAAAGGTATTCTTTCAGACTTTTACAGTATTTTCCCCTCCTCTTCCTTGATTTCTTTTCTTTCCACAATAACCTCATGCTACATATATCCATTTTCTTTTTCCTTTCTCCTACTTCATCCCAGAGAAAGCTTTGTTCATACCCACTCAATGGTATTTCTACTCCCATTCATACAATGGAAGTAGAAATTAACTTGGTCTCCCCTTTCCACCCTCAAATGTATATTATACAATTACTATGAAGAGGGATGGGTTTTGCATTTTCTTTAGTATCAGCTGTAATGCTTACTTGATAAATAAAAATAACATTTTAAAATGAATTTATGAAGTAGCTATGCTAAAAAGGAATAGATGATTTGCTAAATATCTCAAGAAATAGCTTTTGAGAAAAAACTGGTTGTGCTACTCTTTATCTCAAAAATGCCATAGTCTGGATGTCACATTTACATTCCAGAAGTATGATATGATGCATTTCATAAGGTTGCTACCTGTGAATATTTGAAGTTCATTATGTAAAGAACTGTTTAGTAATATGTTTGGTAGAGATAGCAGCAGAAAAGAAAGAAGTCGAGTATATATGATGGTAGGTAAGAAAAAAGGAGGGATATCGCTTGATTCCATTTCTACCCTAATTCCAATGGTACCAGGTTAGAAACTCCATATAAATTTCCAGCTTTTCAGATCCTCAAACTGAGGGAATATTCACTAGAATATTCTGAAAATAACAATATTTAGGTGAACAACAAAAAAGTATGAATTAAAATTGATTTTACAAGTGTGCTGAGATACAAAGATCCCAGAAGATGATTAAGAGATGTTGTCCTTCATGACACTGCTTGAAAGTGACTGAATCTGGGTTTGAATTCAAGTCTCCTAATTCTCCGAGTCCAGAATTCTATCTACCACACCATGAAGCCAATGGGTGGAAAATCTATGTAAATGCACTTTATGTGAGAGTGAAAAACTATGTTTCTCTGAGTTTCTATATATGGGACTGAGGTGGCCTAAAAAAAACAAAAGGAAAAAGAAGCTAGTAAGTGTATGGGTGCCTACATAGAATCATTAGAGAACAACTAGAAGGGAAGGTCCCAATTAAAAAAAAAAAAGACTTGTTCACATTCACATTAAAAGTGTGAGAGGTAAAAGGGGAAGCTAGGTATTCCAATAGATAGAGCACTGGCCCTGGAGTCAGGAGGACCAGAGTTCAAATCTGAACTCAGACATTTAATAATTACCTAGCTGTATGGCCTTGGACAAGTCACTTAACCCCATTGCCTTACATAAATTTTTGTTTTGTTTTGTTTTTTAGGTTTTTGCAAGGCAAATGGGGCTAAGTGGTTTGCCCAAGGCCACACAGCTAGGTAATTATTAAGTGTCTGAGGTCAGATTTGAACTTAGGTCCTCCTGACTCCAGGGCCAGTGCTCTATCCACTGCACCACCTAGCTGCCCCCTAATTTTTTTTTTAAAAAGTGGGGGAGGAAGGATTAGAATCTATCTCTTCTGATTCTTAGTTCACTCAGCTTACATACCCTTCCAATATTTTCAAAGATGTGTGTGTACACAGCCAAAATATTTGGGTTTGTTCACATTCAAATACATTTCTGTATTTATATAAGGGCAGGAAGAAAAGTGAAAAATAAGCTTTTTACTATTTTTTCTTTAATAATCTTCTGTCTTTGTAAAGGGTTTTAAATAAAAATGACAAAATCCAAGTGGGAACTGTCCAGTTTTTAGATTGGAAATTAACATCTCTGGTGAAGAGAGCTAAGAGATGACTAAGAACCAATCTGGTTTTAAGCATAAAAATGAAAGCTGCTTAGAATATCATCATATCAACAAATGTTACATCAGTGTCAACAAATGTTAAATAATCTGCAGCTCTGTAAATTGGAGACCCAATTTTCCAATGTTAATTGTCAACTAAGTGCAAGGTTGAGAAAACCAGGGCATCTGTTTTAGTTCAATTGTAGCTAGCTTTCAGAACAAAGCATTTCAGTCTCAGGGCCCTCAATTCCCCAAATGATACTGTTTTGGAAAGTCTCTGAATGTGTTTCAAGTCCCCCTCACAAGTAGACCCTGTTACATAACACTCATGTAGAACTGCCTAGGAAAACCTTCAACAGTGAGAGTTCATCCACCCATAAAGTGAACCATTCATTCAGTTGGTTCATAAGCATGTAAACAGCATCTTGAGTGGGTGATCCAATGGGTGTAGCTTCATTCCAACTTCAAATTTAAAATAATTAAAATGTAGAGGAAATCTGCTGGAAATATAATGAGAAATTTAATTTGAGAGGAGCCAAAGGGAAAAAAAAAGTTTTGGCTAGATGGTAAAGGCTAAAAGAGACAGCTTGTGAAGTCATTAATGACTTGGCCGACATCCTGGGTGTTTACTGATTCACAGCTTGTTTAACTTCTTGTATATTCCCAACCATTCCCCGAAGTCGGATATACCTCATCTACTATACAGTTGTTTAATTGCACTACAAATGAGTTTACTCAACCAATTATAATACCAAGTACTGCTAAGATAGGGGCTGAAACTTTCATAAAACCAGTATTTATATATAATCTTACCCAGAATCCCAAATCGAATACAATTTAGTTATGCTCAAGACCAGAGTTATATCAAGTCAAATGTGCTCAAACTTCTATTCTATTAATGAAAGAAGAAATATTCAAACCAAACAGCATCAAACCCAAACCAGAAGAAAAAATTCACCCTCCGGAAAAGCATTTCCAAAACTTCATTAGGAATAAAAACCTTCAATTAGGTCCTTGAAGGAAATATAATTCTCCAATAATATACCATCAGAAAGCATTTATAAGGCACATTACAAAACATGCCCCTTGACATATTCCTGAAGATAAATCGGTGAAGCATAAGAAAAACTCACAAATATTTAAGTTACTTCACTAAATTAATGAAGTGGAAAATATTGGAGGAAGAAAAAAAAACTAAGGGAAACTAGCCCTCATAGCACAGCAGCAATAATTTTTTATTTCATTGGACTATACACGTAATAAACTGCTATAAATGCCTGCAGAATAGTTTACTGCTTTCTATCTACAGATGGAACAAAGATTATTGGTTAATTATACTAGTGTCCTTTGACAGTCTAAAAGCAATAAGGCACCACTGGTATAATATCTTTTCTAATTTTTTCTTACCAATTCAGAATGATTCAGCTAGCACTTAAAACTGTGGCCAATAGAAGGAAAAGAATACAAATTCCTACACATAGGATAAACTTGATGGTGTGTGCTTATAATTGCTACAACTTAACAAAGGTGAGGATGGTAGAGAGCTTGAATTGGAGAAGTCTGAGTTGGAGAGGTGTGAAAGCTGTTGGGTATACCAATATGGTGAACCTCTGCGAGTGGAAGGGACCAGATGATCAAAGGATGGGTGAATGAGGTCAGGTCAGAAAAGAAATAGGTCAAAGCTTTCAAGCTGACTAGATGGAGCAGTGGGTAGAGTGCTGGCTCTGAAGTCAGGAGGATCCGAGTTCAAATCCAGCCTCTGATGCTTACTAGTTGTGTGACCTTGAGCAAGATATTTAACCCTGATTGCTTCTCATCCAGAACTATCTCTCTAGTCATCCTGATTCCTATCGGACCACTAGGCTCAGATGACTCCAGAGGAGAATATGAGGCTGGTGACTTAGCACAGCAACCCCTCATTCAAATCCAATTCACCTGCTTGTCAAGGCATCATTTCTCTGATGTCATGGTCTTCTTCAAGAACAAAGGACAAACTTCATCATCAGGATCATAATTCATTAAATTCCAATTAAAATCTCACTTCTTACAGGAAGCCTTCTTAGTTCTAGTACTTTTCCTGTTAATTATTTCCTATTTATCCATTTATTCTCTATTTAGTTCACTTTGTATTTATTCATTTATTTGCACATTGCATCCACACCACCACCCTGCTCCCATTAGATTGCAAGCTCCTTGAGAGCAGGGACTATCTTTTGCTTCATTTTATATCCCCTCCTCTTAGCAATGTCTTGCACATAGCAGGCACTTTTATGGTTGTTTTACAGTCATGTCCAAATCAGATCCCATTTGGGGTCTTCTTGGCATTTCTTTCTCCATCTCTTTTGAAAGATGAGGAAACTGAGGCAATCAGAGTTAAGTGACTTATCCAGGATCATCCAGCTAGTAAGTGTCTGAGGCCAGATTTGAACTCAGGAAGAAGAATCTTCTTGACTTCAGACTGCACTATCCACTGGCTATCTCAGTAGGAACTTAATAAATGTCTATTGAATTGAAATGAACTGAACAATTATTGCACTTCTAGACTAGAAGAAAAAGAGAGTTCTAGGCTCCAAAAAACCTCCAAAAAGGAACAGCATTAGTGCTTTTAGCTTGTAACTTAGACTTTCAAGGAGTGACATGAAGACTAAAATAAATTGTCTGAATAAAGGACATCAGGTAAATTGGATGGAAATTACTCAAAAATTTAACTGAGTACTCTTATTTGAGCACTAATCTTCCTATGGAATGGGGGGTGGTGGTGGGTGGGAATGGTGTAGGCTGGAAGTAAATGGGATAATCTTAATGCTGTAATGCTGAATGCAATATGGTACATTTATCAGAGATACTATCATTGAAGGGAAGATCTGAACAAAAGAGCTTTAGGCATTCTTCAATTATTCAATGCTTATTTCACTATTCTGGGGTGGGCAGAGAAGAGGGGAAATTTGATAAGAACCTTCTTTATCCTTAAAATCTGAAGGGGCAACTTCTATATCTATATTCATTAACTGCTTCAATGGAAGGGGGGGGAAAAGAGTTTATATTTGACCTCACAGTGGGAACCTTTGGTGAAAGATATGTCAACAAAGAAAACATTTTAAAAAGCCATTCCAACATAATACCAGTTTGGTAGAAGAGAATTATGGAGAACATATAATTCTGTTCCATTAAAGCACGACAGAAAGTTTATCTTAAATTACTCACCCATAAGCTCCATTGCTAATCAATTTGATTGTTTCAAAATCACTTTCCCGAGGTTTTCTTCTAAGTTTCAGTGAAGTATTAGAGCTCTTGAAAAAAAGAAATGAAAGTTGATAAATATTCTGATGCAATATGATTTAATAGCCCAATGAGTAAAAGAATATTATTCTGGTTCTATTGTTGAATATGCTGAATTAAGGGTACTTTATCAAAGGTATCTGTGAGGCAGCCTTGGAAATCAATCTGACAGAGAAAGAGCACTAAACTTCAGGATGATGGTTTTGAATAGCTCATCCCTTCCTCTGCTCATTACGCTGCCTCATTTTTCATTCAAACGCTTGAAGAGAAAGGTATCAAGCTTTCTGAGAAGTCCATATCAATCTCCCAGACAAAACCGATCAGGCTCAGTTCACCTACAGGGAGCCCTTTGTGAATATTTGAGTTCAAAATTTCTGAACATTTAGACCTGCTTTCAAGCCCAAGACAGAATAAAGAATGTTATCCAGTGAATGGCAAGAACATGTAAAAGTGAGTTTTTCTACTCTTGACCAAGGCATATTGGTTGGACTCAGCCTCTCTGGGCAAAATGGGATGATAACAATTATCTGTCTTCCCATATAATGCTGGGAACTTCAGTGACAGTGCTGTCTTTGTAAGTACAACAATGCTTCCTTTATTTCTTCTATCCTTAATTTCACTGAGCAGTTCAACACCAAAGACAATTAAAGGTCCTATTAGCATGGTGAGGTCAGTATTATTTAGCCTGGCCCAGTTCTGGTTCCTTCCATATACAAGGAAGTATAGCTCTCAATCCCTACTCCTTCCTAACAAAAGTCTTTCTCTTAAAGGTCAGAGATAAATAAATGTATATAAATAAATAAAATAAATGTAAAATAGTTAATGCTAAGCTCAAAGATTATAACCAGAAATGAAACAGTGACCCAGCTCCATTCGATGGCTTGTACCTTTAGTGGGATAAAGGATTAACTCTACAAGATCAGCATCTCTCCCCAAAGTGATCTGACTAAATTTGATGACGGAAAAGACAATTTGAAAGTATCCAATATCTTCTCTGATAAATTCTTGACCTTATAAATGCAAGGGCAACTCTTCACCTTGCATATCTTAACTCATCTTGGCTTTCTCATTCAAAGAAATTCTTGTTCATGTCCTTCCATACATCCTTCATAAAAGATTCTACATACAGCCTGTCCTAGTCCAATCTGTTCCTTGCTAGTTACTACTGTAGCCAACCTTCCCCCTCAACCCATATTTCCTTTTAATTATTGTATACATACTTTTATATTTGCACAAGCTTTTTCTCATTATACTGTAAGCATAATGGACAAGGACTATTTCATTTCTGTCTCTGAATCTTTTTTGCTTGACCCAGTAGGGTATTTAATAAAATGCTTGTAGATTAACTGACTAACTAACATCTAATGTATGTATGTATGTATGTATATGTAGAGGATTTCTTCAGGATCAGATAATACTTCATGTTTGCCAGTGGGACACTTTAGACTATTCATCTGATATATGTATTTTTCCTTCACTCTTTGGGTTATCTTAAATTCTGAGTTCTTGGAATTTTATATGTTAATAAAATTAAGTCATATATCATTCATGGGAGAATATATTAAAATTTGTTTAAAAAATGCTTTGGGACTATTTAAGGTATTGAGTAATTTCCCCAAAGCAACTTTTTGTTTTCATTTCTCTATTCATTTCTGGGTCTGATTCATTAGACATCTGTAGTGCCTATCCAAGACTTATGTATCATTATACCAATTCAATGAGTTAGCTGTGCAATGACATTTTGTAATCTAGACAGTATGCATCTTTAATATTATTTTTCAATGAAAGACAGCCTAGGGCAGGGGTTGGAAAGTTGGCCTTGAAGTCAAAAAGACCTAGATTCAAGTTTTGTCTCTAATGTATACTGGTTGTGAAACCCTGGGTGAGTCACTTAACATCTGCAAAGAAGACCAACCTAGAGTAAATTCTCTCTCCTGGGAGATCAATGAAATCAGTGGTATATTCTCTCTCCCTGTCCCTGGTGGAGATCACTAGGCCAGCCTCCTTTGAATGGTCATGGGCTTAGAACTTGATACAATCTGCACAGTGTCACATGGGAACAACAGTATCAAGAAAATCTCACCATCTTAGAGAAATTTTGCTATGTAAAGTTTTGTAAAGAACATCCTTCAGGACAGTAATTGACAGCTTTGGTAAATATATGGCTCTGAGTAATTATGAATGGCCTTCCATTCCATAATTTAATACTTATTTCTATAGTTGTATCTACCAAGGAATATTGTATGACCTTAACATTTGCATGGGAATCTCCCCACTGTCATCTCTCTCAAGGTTGTATAAGGACTTTTTTGGATGCATACTATACTCAGAAGGATTTTTTTTGGTAACCAACAAAAAGTAAATAGCAGGGATATCAATTTTCTATACATCACAGTAAATTATTTGATTGTAAAGATATCTTCTGCAAAGAATCATGGAAGGAAGTCTATTTGTTCTTATAATTTTCATCAAAGATATCCTTGTTAATATGGTGGAAAGTACCAGAATCCCAATAGACCTAGACTTAAAGCTTGCCTTTGTCATTTACTACCACAGGCAAGTCACTTAATCTCTCCACAACCTCAGTTTCCTTATTTTTAAAATGTGCAAAATAATGTATGTAGTTCTTAAATTAGAGGTTGTTATTGGGATCAAATAGACATATATTTATGCATGCATGTATGTATGTATGTATGTATGTATGTATGTATATGAGCTATTTTGTAGACCTGAAAGCCAGGCACAGCATTGTTGGTGGTGGAGATGATGATGATGATGATAATGATGATGTAGACATATAGGTCAATTGTGCTGATATCATCTTAATCACTTTTTTTGATGTCAATACATCTGTTTCCCCTGAACCCATTTTTGAGGAGTCTTTTTTTTTAAAAGATATTTTTTAAAATAGCAATCTGAGTCCTTCACTCCCTGCACTGATTCTCTGGTTCAGCTGCATTTCCCATTTTCACTTTCTTGAATGCCTAATGTGTTAAAATCCAAAGTATATGTTTCTATTCTCACTGACCTGACACTAAATCATTTTAGAATTGTGGACAGATATGATTCAATTCACTTCCATTTCTTAGCCTCCTTCTTTCATCTATAAATGCTCTTGGAAATTTTCTGGCTTAGGTGGGTCTCACATAAAGCTTTCTAAAGGTTTGTTTTCACTTTTACTGTTTTCCTTCTATTTTCTGAGATGACGTTGCTTATAAATTAGGGCTTATTTTTTCAAAAAACAATTTTTACCTACACTAATTTCTACCTTGATACTTCACTGTGGCATGGAAGTAACCATGGATACAGAGGTAAATAATATATCATCATAGATTTACCATTATATCAGTTTTTTGAAAACCAGTCATTTGCAAACCTAGCAAAGGATGGAAAGAAATACTCTGTAGCATAATTCAGCTAACATGAAATATTTAGGTATTGACGTATTTATAAAGGCAGAAAACTTTGCCAAAGATTAACACTTACACTCACTGATTCATCAGTTTCTGGTGTTTCTGCTGTCCCACTATCATAGTTTCCTAGCTGTGCCATTTCTAAAGCGGAAAATAGAAAAGAAAGATTAGAATAAACACATCAAAACTTAGAAAAAGACAAAAGCACTAGGAAAAAACCTGAAGGAAAAATTATGTTTCTCACATAACAGAAAAAGTAAAAATTGTAATTTCCAAATAAAAGCAGAACCTTTTTTCTTTGTAATAGTTTACTATTTCTTCTTCTTTCATTCTTTTCTTCATAGTAAAGATTCAAGATCCAAGCCTACCATTTGGTTGAGGGAGTGTTTGGGCTCCAAAGAACACTGAAAATATTCTGTGACTTCAAAATTTGGGGGGCCATGGAAGGGAATTGATATCAGACTGTCTATATCTGATATATAAGAAGTGGCAAGTCTTCTTACCTTCTCTTGGAAAAGTATTTTCTATATAACACATTTCATCCAAATGTCCCACTGAAAATAACCATTCTTTGGAACTAAAATTACCTTTATGGGTGAAACAATTTACACTCACCACCAGGGAGACATTAAGAAACAGCCCAAAAAGCAGGCCTGCCACACAGTCAGTGATATACTGGTAAATATTTCACAACTAGCTCTCTGAGAGGAAAAACAATTGTTTTGCATGTTTTTAGGGTTAATCTTATTAATATTTTCTCCATCTCTTTCTTCTAGACAATTAGCAAAACAAATAAATCAAGCCCAGATTTACAGCCAATTTCTTAGGTATAAATGTTCACACTGAAATTTTAGCAATTGGCTCTCAACAGGCTGTTGGAGCTGACATCAGTAGCTGTCTGGCACCTGTCCCAATTCCACATGCCATAGCCTAAAGACAGGAGTCTGATATCCCTTTGCTCTGAATGAATGGGTTCACAGAAACTGATGGATAACATCTAGTATGGTGTCTCCTGAACTGCTTTGGGAACAGGTTACTTTGGGTAATTTACACTGAAAGAATCTATCTGGGAAAAGGTCTGGGGACATAGAAGAGAAGAGGTTGGGGGAAAATCTGCAGCCAAATTAAAAAAAATTGAAAAAGTAATAGGCATTTATAATACATAAATTCATAACTAATATTTTAAGGCTATTTTCAAGGACTTAAGGATATTTTCAATTTTAAATGTCATCATCATCATCATCATTATTATTATTATATTGACATTTTTCTCCCAAAGTCTCTCTTACATAATAGTCTTTATTATATCATACAGCACATTACTAGCAGGAAGCTAGATGGCACAGTGTAGAGCATTGGCCCTGAAATTAGTTCTGGATTCAAATCTGACCTCAGACACTTATTAGCCATGTGACCTTGGGCAAGTCACTGAACCCTGACTGTCTGGCCTCCAGGGCGATCTCTAATCATCCTGATCCATATCTTGCCACTGGTCCAGATGATTCTGGAAGAGATGTAGCACAGCACCCTCCTCGCTTAAAAATTCAATTCATATACTTGTCATGCCATTACCTCCTTGATGTCATGATCATCTTTGAGAGCAAAGGATAAACATCATCATATAGCACACTTTGAAACATACTCATGTATTCTTATAAATGAGGAAATGGATAAGTTAATTGGCTTGCCCATTGTCAGTAGAGCCAAGACAATAAACATGCTCATCAGATTTTCAGGCCAATGAGCCTTCCATCAACATCTCATATAAGTTTAAGATGCAAGGTCAATGATAGACTTAGAAAGATGCAGTTTTAGCATTACAAATCACTTTTTAAGAACAGATTTCATAGAATTGTATATAATTAGCAACTGTTTTAGGATTATTAGAAATATAACATACTACTTCAAAAGTATCTTCAACATCTTTAGGAATAATTATAAAATGGTGACTTTACATGATTTAAGTTAAAAATTAACCAAACTCATATTCTGGAGTAAAAGCAATGTTTTGTATTTTACCAAGAAAAATTCCAGAATGAGCAGAAAAGGTAAGTTTGAGTAAGCACTTTCTATTTTCTTCCTAATTCTATTTAAGTGTCCAATGATACAAACAGTTATTATATTATACAGAGTTGCTAACACATGGCTGTAGTTAGATGAACTTTTAAAGAATGGGTAAAATACAACTATTATCAATTTGATGGTCCTCCTAAATGAAGTCATTCCTACCGACTGAGATCCTTGTTTACATTTTTTTTTCAGTTTTTGAAAGGCAATGAGGTTAAATGACTTGCCCAAGGTCACAAAGCTAGGTAGTTATTAAGTTTCTGAGGTCAAATTTGAACTCAGGTTTTCCTGATTCCAAGGTCAGAGCCTTGTTAATAAAAATTTTGGCAGGTGATAAAAAAAATGTTGATACAAAAGTGTTCCAAGGTTTTGATTGTTTAGAAATTGCCCTTCAGCAGTCATATTTTAAATAAAAACATGGGTAGCTTAAAAGGTCATTTCTCAAATTGAAATCAGGAGTATAGAGGCTATAAAAGCTAACATCTCTTTAACAAAAATGAATTATATTTGTCCTAAGAAATTAAACAATGGTTTTATTCAAAATGAAAATGGGTTCAAGAAGGCAGACAAGTGGTTTCTCAATTACCAGCCCCAGGACTAAGGTTCTGTCTATGTGACATTTACTTCCCAAGGATAAACCTGTGAAGAACTAGGTTTATAATACAATCGCTGACACGACCTTAAATTCCAATGGCGTGAAGAGTCACTATAATATACTTTGACAGTCTCCCCCACTCCAATTATTTTCATAAAAAAGAAACAAATTAAAAAATGGTTCTGTTTTAAATAGAATTTTTGCTAAATAACTATTATCTGGGAAACACATATTATTTATAAGCAGTAGGTAGTAATGGAATGGAACCGAGAGTCAGCTTTTGAAGCAGGGAGCTAAAGGCATCATTTTGTAATGCCTGAAGAGATTTTTAAAACTCATCTAAATACCATTAAACATCTGCCCTTTTTATTTCATTGATTTGAACCATTTCTGAAGACTCATGATACAGAAAGGTAAAGATGGTAATTTAAAAGCCATGGGGAAAAATTTCTCCCCAGGGAACTTTTCAGAAATGCAGTCACCAGTCTCTGATAAGTGATGAATCTGTTGTGGTATTGCTTTCAGTACAGTATAAATTTATCTGGCATTATCTCCCAGTAATGCATGCATCATTTCACTGGAAGAAAAGATACTATGGCCATAATAGCAAACAAAGCAGGAGGAAATAGGAGAGACGGACCTACAGTGGCAGGTTCCCCGGCTTCAGATGGGAAGACTATTTTTGCCAACATTTACCACCATTACAAACAATTTAGAAAAATAAATACTGTTTGCAAATTCAGTCTAATGAACCAAGAAGACAATTTTGAATGAAAAATTCTTTCTCATTTCCTGAACCTTTCTAGCCAGCACAAAATCTTCTGTTTTAGTTAATGAGATCAAACCATGTAATGAAAAATGAAAGAAGCTTCTTTTTTTAAGTAGTTTATTAATTGCAGTTTTTTTTTAAAATGACCAATAGTAGTTTTTATTTCTGTGCTATAAAATGAGTGATCTAACGGAAATGTCTACTTTTTCTAAATGGAAAAAGCACAAACTCTATGGAAGAAACATTTTTAAGTTTTACTGACTTAATTCACTGTTAACACTAGTTTTTTCTTGTTTTCTTAGAAAAAGAGAAAGCATAAAAGAATCATAGAATGATGAATTAGAAAGGACTCTTTCTAGAGCAGCAATCTGTTTTAACTTCATTTTAAAGGCAGGTAAAGGGAAAAGAAAATCCAGCTAGTAGATCTGGCATTTGAATACAACTTCATGATCTAAGTGCAAGTCCATAGATTTGTTTTTTAATTGTCAATTGTTGCTAAGTTGATTTGCAGTTGTGTCTGATTCTATGACTCCATTTGAGATTTTCTTGGCAGAAATACTGGAGTGGTTTGTCATTTCTTTCTCCAGCTCACTATATAGATGAGGAAACTGAGGCAAATAGGATTAAATGATTTTCTCAGGGACACATAGTAAGTGTCTTAGACCAGATTTGAATTCAGAAAGATGAGACTTCAACTCCAGAACTAATTCTCTATCTACTAGGCCACTGGGCTTCCCTTTTTCTATTGTATAAACTGTTTGTTGTGTTGTATTATTTGTTGTATTATATTGTATTATGCATATTTGTATTGTAATTTTTTATTGTACTAAATTATATTTCTTGGATACAATGATCCAGTCTGGAAATACTACATAATACTCCTTACTTGGGGGAGACTATGTAACCTAAATCAGGGAGACTTGGTTTTATGTCGTGTCTCTGTTATGTACTGGCTGTATAATCTTTGGTGACTTATTTAACTTCTGATGCCCCAGTTTACTCTCCACTAGAAATTGCCAAACAAGAGGAGATACCCTCTGAGAGGGAGAAGTTTCTCCATGGAGTTGTTTATATCAATGACATATTAAGACTAGTTCAAGGATCATCCTTTCACTCCTACCCCCCCATATTTCTACCCAAAGAAATATTTTAAAATATTTTCCTTACAATATTTTTTAAAAAGTTTAATTATTTGTCTTATTTATTTCTGAAAGAAAATACAAATTATCTTCGTGGAATGCAGTCAAATTGATGGATCACCAGTCAGAAAAATGCTTTCTTTGTAAGTATAGACACTGGATACTAGGGAGAAAATAATACTACTTTGGTATTTCAAATGATGAAGTATTGAAATGATGGCTTAATATACACTTCTTGTTTACATCTCCCAAATTCACTTGCAAAGTCTACAAATATTAAGAATTTCATTGTTTGTTGTTGGAACTATGAACTGACCCAATCATTCTGGACAGCAAATTGGAACTACATTCAAACCTTTGCTCCAGCCACACCACAACTAGGTCTGTATCCCATAGAGGTCATAAAGAAGGAAAAAAGATTGACAAATATAAAAACATTTCTAACAGCTCTTTTTTGTGGTGGCAAAAAACTGAAAATTGAAAGGATGCTCATCGGTTGAGGAATGGCTGAACAAGTTGTGGTATAGAAATATAATGGGATACTATTATTCTATAAGAAAGGATGAGTAGGCAGATTTTAGAAAAATCTGAAGATTTCCATGAACTGATGAGTGAAGTGAGCAGAACCAGAAAAGCAGCATTGTTCAAGAATGAACTATGATATACTTAGCTCTTCTCAGCAATACAATGATACACAATACCTCCCAAAGGGTCATGATGTTAAATGCCACCCACATCCAAAAAAAAAAAATGGACTCTGAATCTAGATGGAAGTATCCAATTTCCATTGCTTTATATCTTCTTGTTTTTTTTTTCTTTCTTGGAGTTTTTTCCTTTAGTTCAGAGTCTTCATCTATAATATGACTAATGTGCAAATATGCTTTAATATGATTATATAAGTATAACCTATATCACATTACTTGCTCACTTGGTGAGGTGGGGGAGAGAAGGAATGGAGGAAGGAAAGACTTGGAGTGTAAGATCTTACAAAAATGAATGTAGAAAACTATCTTTACATATAACTGGAAAAAAATACTATGAAGTGGGAAAGGAAAGAATTTTAATGCTTCTCTCTTGGTGGGACACTAGAATGTCCAGATATATCCATGTTTATCATGAATTGGAGATAGTAAATATATAATGAAACTACTTTCTGGGTAAGCATGGAATTGGTGAGGATTTATTTGGATTGTGAGTAGAGGCTAAAAAGGGAGCAATAGTCTTTAAGTGGCAGAATTGATGGTTTCAAAAGACTAGTCAGAAGCTAATAAAATATGGTAAAACAACAACTCAAAGAATAAAGCATCCTTAGAGGTGCCTTTTCCTCCTTCCTAACCATCCCACCCACCCGGGCCCAGAGTGTTCAAGAAAAGACATTTACCTTCTAATGGATCCTTATTTAGTCCCAACTGGCTGATGATATACCTAGGAATATCTGTTTTAATGCCTTGCCCTTCCTTTGCATGGCCTTCAGCTGCTTCCAAGAGGTAGTAGAATTCTTCTGGATCAAATTCCTAAGTGAGGAAAAACAGAATCATGCTTTGTTTGGGCTAGAGATGGGAGCTTCAGGTCCACAGGATTACAGGTTTAGAGTTCTAAGAGACTTTGAGTCTAATCCCCTCATTTTAAAGAAGAAGAAATATAAGAAGATAGCATAAGAGACTATTCAGGGTCAGAAATCAATCTCAGTTCTTCCAGACTCCAGGTTCAGCTAGCCTATTCAATCTACTCATTTTATAGATGAGAAAATTAATGTATGCAGATAGAAAGGAACTTTATAGATATCACATAGCTCACAAAAAGCAAAGCTGGAACCTCAAATCTAAATCTTCTAGACTTCCATTATACCACATTCACCCATCCCCTTTTCTTCACAAAGCAAGGCTTCTTTTCATAAATTATTGATGTATTATAGAGTATTACTATACTAAAGCATAAAAAAGTCTAGTTTGGGCAATATTCTTTAAGTATCAAAGGACTGAAAATATTTACAGTTGCTTCAGATTTTAGTTTAAGTTCCTAAAGTTCGTGTTTATTCAATATGAATACAATCTATTGTAAAAAAAAAAACCCTCTTTACTAATTTCCTTTCACTTAAAAATCACTATTTTTACCTTCCAGAGCTCCCATTATTAAAAAGGAAGTTAAAAGTTTTAGTTACAAAACTAAATCCAACCTATTTTCCCACAGTGAAGTAGTCTGATCCTTTATTTCATTTCTTTGAAAGAGTTGTAAGAGCAAAAAAACTCTCTCCTGTAAGATCTGATTTCACTGAAAACTAATCCATGTATTAGCAAATAGTCAACAAAAGTTTCCTTATAGTTCCCCAATTATTAGCGGATTGTTGTCCTTATAAAACAAAATGAGAAGAAATCTCAAATCACTTACTCTGTTACCTAGTAAACTAAAGAGATTTGATCCACACAGACATGATAAGATTCAGTAGAGGAAGCAGATAAAAAGACCTTCCTTAATACTTCAAATTACTTTCAAAATCTTAAGTTATAAATGACTGTACTTTTAAATATTTGTACATCAATTCCCTGGATGCATTAATTTAGGTGACTGCAAAACAGGATTTTGTTTTTTTAATTTTGGCAGGTTTAAATAATCTTAATAATTAATTTTATTTCCTGGTCCTTTTTTAAATGTATTTGCCTTTTTAGAAAACTTTTGAAAACATTAGCTTAGAACTTCAGTATTTCACTTGCATCTACTTCAAGAAAAATTTTTTGAAGGGCAGATGACTAAATCAATAAATGCCAAATCCCATCTGCCCATGCAGTTTGCCCATGCAGTTACTGATGTGATGAGCTTGGGTCTGAGGAATATAATATATAAGTGCACTGCTGAACATGTTCCTATGAGAGCATCCAAAAATGGGAATTTTGATTCAAATTGAACTTCAAATCACACTGAAGCCAATATTAGATACTACAAAGCTATTCTGAAGTTGAGGTTCTAGTTAAGAGTTTTGCTCTCTCCTGATCATTATATATTGTCTTTTCCTCTTTTAAGTGGTATTCTCAAATTTTCTGTAGAGAGCCCATGACTGTGATTTGAAGCTTCTATGTTTTTTTTTAAAGTTTACCTGCTCTCAAAATTTTGATTTAAAACACCTTAACTAGAGGTCCTGCCCATCTATAAAGATCCTTACCCAAAATGCATGTTAAAAACTAAATCCTCTTCTCCCCATCAGGTAAGGAAGAAGGAAATAAGAGTAAGTATTAATATAGAACCTACCCTATACTAAACAAATTACAAATATTATCTCATTTGATCCTCACAAAAATCCTGGAAGGTTAGATGCTTTTATGATTCTCATTTCACAATTGAGAAAATTGAGGAAACTAAGATTAAGCAACTTGGTTATAGTCACCCAAAATTAGTTAAGTGTCTGAGTTCAAATTTGAATTTCAATCTTCCTGCCTTCAGGTCCAGTGCTCTATCCACTGTGCCCCCTAGATGTCTGCTACATTAAATAGTTTCATAGAGATTGTACATATTTCTCTAGAAGAGTCATTCAGGTTTTACCCCCCCCCCCCCCCCGCCCCGTGTTGTCCCTTTCTTAGGCTATCACACGAGTGGTTGAGAAATGAAAAAATCCATACAAAAACATTCTGAAAAGGTACTACCTTTGTGAAACTCAAGTTACATATTTATTTGTAGGCTTGTTTAAATCTCTTATAACAGTATATAGTTTAGTTTCAAAGTTGCATGTATTATTGATTCATGTTTGCTAGTAATTTTATTTCAGTAAATAGCAAAGAAACTATATAATCAAGGATATACAATCAAAAAACTGTAGCTAAAATCATTACCATAAGTTAACTGAAATATTACTATAAAGACTGAATCCCTGAGAGCTTCCCTGCTCAACCTGGATGCCATTGCTGCCCCATTACTTCTTTTCCATGTAGAATGAGTTATTTCCTGTTAGTTTTCAATAGTGCCTGTCCAGCCTCTCATACATTCTTGAGTCATTTGAAAACCAAGTCTTTTCCCTCCATCACTGGTGGGCATCCCATCTCTGGTTCCCTTTCCTCTGAAGTTCTATCATTCTGCAAAACTCTTGATCATCAATCCACCTTCGGTGCGAGCTGGTAGAAACTAATCCTGAAGAACTACATCTAAGCATGACTAGCTCATGACTCTCTCTCAAATCTGCCTGGTGATGTTGTAGTCAATCTATTAGTTATCTAGGAGGCAAGTGGTCTTCCTCAAAGCTCAGTTTGTATTTCATGATCAGGAAGTCTGATGTGTATAACATCATGTGGCTTCCATTTTGTGCTAATCAAACCTAAACTTCTCTCCAACATCACCTCTTCCCAGAGTTAAGAAAAAAAGAAATGGGGGCAGCTAGGTGGCGCAGTGGATAGAGCACCGACCATGGAGCCAGAAGGACCTGAGTTCACATCCGACCTCAAACAACTTGATAATTACCTAGCTGAGTAACCTTTGGCAAGTCACTTAACCCCACTGCCTTAAATAAATAAAATCAACATAAAAGAAACGCTTCCTATACCCCCTTGACCACTTACCAGGCATTCCAATAAGCGTGCAGGGCGGGCAATAACTATTAGAATCTTGCGCACCAGTTGTTTGATAAATGCCAGCTCTCCACTTTCTGAACGGTTGTGAGCCTAAGAGAAGGAAAGAGTGGTGATGCAAAATGGTGAAGATAAATGCTAATCAGTCAAGCATGTAAATCAGATGATTCCCATCACCCAACATTATATGTGATTCTTTTTCAAGTATGTGTGGGGGGAATAGTTACAAGCTAGAGTAGCTAATTTTTTTTGTTGTTTGGTCATTTCACAGTCATGTTCATCTCTTCATGACCTCATTTGGGGTCTTCTTGAAAAAGATACTGGAGTTGTTTGCCATTTCCTTCTTAGCCTATATTACAGATGAGGAAAATTGAGGCATACAGGAATAAGTAATTTGCCCAGTTATTAAAGTTAATAAGCTAATATCCAAAAGATGTCTTAGTCATGTGAATGCACATGCATGAACTAGCCAATCTTATAAAAAGTTTCTATAGTTATAGCATTCCCTTGTTCCTTTTATGGAAAACAAAATGCTGGATCTTAATTGCAGAAATTTTGACTATCTGATATTTAAATCAAATGGATAATCTGTCTATGGTTTTAGTCTGAATGGTAAATAAAAATATTATCATTTATTACAGCTTGGTGCTGTTCAGTCATTTCAGTCATGTCTGACTTTTTTGTTCATAAAGACTTGGTAAAGATACTAGAATGGTTTGTCCACTGGTTCTTCTCCAGCTTTTTTGACAGATGAGGAAATGGAGACAAGAGAGTTAAGTGATTTACCCAAGGTCACACAGCTAGTAAATGTATGAGCCACATTTAAATTCAAGAAGATGACTGACTTCATCTGGCCTCCATTCATTGTGCCACCTAGTTGCCCTATTTATTATAATAGCAAGATACAGAAAAGATATCTTAAAGTTTCTGTTTGGAGCCCTGTTTTTCAGAGTGGAAAGGGATGTCTACACATCTAAGTCAACAGTAGCTTCACTTGTGGTATTCTGGATGAATTTGAACACATTCAAGGAAGGGAGAACATGGATGAAGTGTGGACAAAATTCAAATGTAATCATATATCCAAAATATTGAAAGGTGTTGGTTATGTTTGGTTCAGGTCATTGGATAATGTTAAGATTTTGGTACATAGAGGCAGCTAGGTGATGCAGTGGATAGAGCATCAACCTTGGAGCCAGAAGGATCTGAGTTCAAATCCAGCCTCAGACACTCAATAATTATCTAGCTCTGTGACCTTGGTCTAGTCACTTAACTTCCCAATGCCTTGCAAAAATAAAAAAAAGATTTTGGTACATATATGGGTCCATAGTGTGTGTGTGTATACACACACACACACACACACACACACACACACACACACACACATATATACATGGGGGCATAATACAAACACATATGTGCCTCATGTAACACTGTGTGGCTGTTTTTAATTCAATTTCTCCTAATAAAATTCATTTTTGTTCAGTTGTCCCTTCAAAATGTAATGTGAATCCTTAGGGTAATTTAATATGGTACTCATTATATCCTTTTAGATTAGTTCATTATGGGTTATAATAAATACAATGAAAACATATCTCAAAAGCTCTAAATTATAATTCATATTATATAATTATAATAAAATATGATATTTTATTCTATCTATAATTAAGGAAACTAAATATTTAAACTTTAAGTAAATCAATGTGTGCATGATCACAATTTCTAAACTGCTCCCGAAAGTCATCAAATGAATAAACAGTTATAAAACACCAACTATTGGCAAGACACTATGCTAAATCCTGGGAGAATGAAGAAAGGCAGAAGACAATCCCAGGGCAGATAGAGCACGGGCCCTGGAGTCAGGAGTATCTGAGTTCAAATCTGACCTCAGATACTTAATAATTACCTAGGCCTTGGGCAAGCCACTTAACCCCATTTGCCTTGCAAAAACCTAAAAAAACAAAAACAAAAACAATCCCCCAAACCTTGAGGAGCTCACCTATAATACCTGGAACATGCACAAGATTGTTGCCATAAAGGAACAAAAAAGTTATATTTGAAATATGGTTGGGCAATTATTTACTACTTATGGTACCGCTACAGAATTTTTAGCATGAAATCCCCAGACCATCATTAAGAAACCCCTAAGAGGTTTGGCAGACCCTCTAAACAGGGGGGTTTTAGTGCAGACTAGTTCAGTGCAGACAGGAAATACTGTTCTATTAGACAATGTATGAGGTCCATGAGAAAAGGAAACGTGTCTTATCTAAACTTTGCATTTCCTTCTAGTACCCAGGATAGAAGTCTAGGGCAGTGGTTCTTTCACTTCAGTATTTGCATCTCTGGCATTTAGTACAGAGCTTAACAAATGTTTCTCATCTATGCTATACACAATGACCACTTAAAAGTTTGTTTAGATTGATTTCTTTTTTTTTTAAACTGTCCAACAGAGGAATTTGTTTTGCATGACTTTACAGGCTTATACCAAAGGGTTTTTGTTTTGTTTTTTTCTCACTGGGAAAGAGAAAGGAGAGAGATAAGGGAAGGCAGGTGGAAGAAAAGAACAGTTTTTATTAATTAAAAAAAATTTTTAAAAGGCAAAAATATTAGTTTAATTAATGAATGCATTCTCTTACTCAAACTTTATCTGTATATTATGTGTTTTAATTTTAAGATATCTGGATCTATTCAACACTGCAATTTGAGGGTATCCCCCCTCTTCATTTTATCTAGACATGAAGGGTAATGAGGTATAATGGAAAATGCATATGATTTAGACTCCAAGGACCCAGATGTGATCTTTGGTTCTGCTATTTACTATCTGTGTGATTTAAAACAATCATTTAAACTGTTCTGGTATTTGTTTCTCGTCTGTAAAGTAAGAGGGTAAGAGTAGTGGATAATCTTGAAGGTCCCTTCCATTCCTAAAGCAATAACTTCTATGATATGAAACTTAGCAAGTACAATTTTTAAAAATCCCATGATATAAAGAATTAAAAGTTCAATTTCAAAAGTAGTACCAATAAAAAGAGCTCTAATTTTATTAAGGATTTCTTTTTTAAAGCAAGGTCAAGCTCTCTGAGGCATCTGATCCTGAAATACCAGCATGATTAACCCCAGATTGCTGTGTGAATGTGACTCAATGGGGAATACTAATTGATTGCAATGATTGGAAATTTTTCTTCTGCTATACCAAGGTTACAGATCAACAAATCAAGGAGCAAAGGAAAAGTGTATTGGTGCAATTATTTGTGGTGACTTTATTGTACAAGAGAGTCACATAAGAACATGTGGAAAGTTTCGGAGCAAAGCCCACATCCAAGATGAATTATTCAAGACAGATTGTGTTAGACGGAAATTTTTCAGCTACTGAACAGATTCCTTTTAGTTTTATGATATGCCAGCTAAGGAAAGGTTAAAAAAAATCATCATTGCCCTTATCTTCTTATTGGGAGTCAATATACATTTGACTAGGTACAAACAAGATATGAACTGTTTCTACTTTTTCCTCCCTCTTCCTTAATCCCTTATATTATAAACTAAATGTTATATACTTACTATATATGGATTAAACACTTATATAGTGTTTACTACATACCAGAGATTGTGCTTTACAAGTATTTTCTAATCTGATGCTCACAATAATCCGGGGGGGGGGGGGGAGATGCTATTATTTTACAGATGAGGAAATAATAATTAATAATAGCTAATATCTTATAGCACTCAATATGGACCAGGGAATAGACTAAGCACTTTACAAATATTATTTCATTTGATCCTCCTAACAACTCTGGGAGGATGTTGTAGTTCAGTCATTTTCAACTATTTCAGTTTTCATGACCCCAGTTTGTGATTTTCTTGGTAAAGATACTGGAGTGGTTTGCCATTTTCTTCTCCAGCTCATTGGACAGGTGAAGAAAATGAGGTAAACAGGGTTAAGTGACTTGCCTGGGGTCACATAGTTGGTAAATATTTGAGACTGGATTTGAACTCAGATCTTCCTGTTTCCAGACCCAATTCTCTATCCTCTGTGATCCTTCACTAAACCACTCCCTAAAAATGTTTTCCCTCCAAGTTTGATAATGTTGATAATTTCTTATGACAAAATTCATTAAGACCTTTTTCAGTATCCCTCCTGACCTCTTCATGATAGTAGATACTACTGACCACTATCTTCTTGCTATTTTAGCTTCTATTTCATCTTATTCTTGAGTCTCATCCTATCTACCTCTCTTTCTTTCAACTGGCTCTTCATCCTCCTCCCAACAGCTTAAACCTGGATTCTTCAAGGTTGTTTCTGACCCACTTTCTTCTCTTTCTACACTCTCTTGCAAGGCAATCTGTGGATGTTTCCCAAATCCCTGGCTTACCCTTGTTCTCTCTCATGATGCAATCCTTTATTTCACTCTCCATGCCTACCTTGGGATGGAACAAGAAGTTTCATTCCCACACCAAAAGGGAATACTAAGCAATAAAGAATCATAGTGATAATAATCAGATGAGAAGCTAATATATGCAATCCTATTTGGGACAGCTGCATCCGAGCTGTTCATGGTCTATTTTACATTTCACTTCTGCTGAATATAGTCTGATAAATGCTGTAGCCTCTTTTTTCCCCTGGTGGCTTCTAATTCTGTGAGTGACTTTCACTCTCTTGGCTAGCCTGCTGCTATAGCTATTCTGATAACCTGAGAGCTTGATGTCCAAAGACCCGTATTATTGCATTTCTAACTATCTTTCAACCAATTGGAGTTTTTTGCTGACAACTCATATTCGAGATGTCTAAAATGTAACTCATAATCTTGATTGTCCTGTCCCTTACTCCCATATCAAGCACCATACATAACCCTTATTTTTCTATTTCCACTGTTTATCGCCCTCATTCTGTTTCCATAGTCCTACCTGATACTTTGACTCATAACCTCAGAGTCACCTTTCACTTTTTGTTCTCTCTTATCCATACTTCACCAAACCTCAATCAAGATCTGTCAGTCTCTGCCAAGGAAATGGCTCACACCCAGTTCTGTCTTTGCCACTTTCGTGTCCACCATGCTAGTAAGGATATTCTGATAATACATTTTCACTGAACCTCTGTAATTTTTTTTCCATTCTGGGGATAGCAGCAGTAAAAGATTTCTAAATACTCTTTCTTCCTCTATTATCTCTCTATTCTAATCAATCTTTACACTGCTGCCCAGGTAATCTTCCTAATACAATACTCCTCTGATCATGCTCAATCTCTACCCAAAAACTTTTACCATCTTTCCATTGCTTACCATAAAAAGTAAAGACTCCTTGCCATCACATTTAAGACTCTTCATAAGTTGGTTCATAAATTTTTACTCATTCCCTTTTTATATAGTTTACATTTAAGTCAAACGATTATTTGCAGCTCTGTTTTCAGTCTATCCACTATAATTTTCCTCACATCATTTGCCATGGCCCCTAGAATGGACACTTTGGTTTAAATCCTTGCCTACCCTTAGGAATCTCTTGCAAATGCTCCTGCTCAAAATTTTCTTTTTCCTGAAATTTCCTAAAGCTTTTTATCTGGACCTCTCATTGGCTTAGATCACATTCTCCTTTGTACTGTAATGATTCAGGTGAATGTAGCTGTAAACTCCTTGGGGGGCTGAGGGGAGGGCACCTATATTTGTCTGGTACAATACTCTGTATACAAAAGAAGCTTAATCAATGTTTGTTAAATTCTATGTATAGGAAAAGAATATAGAAGCAAAGAATGAAATGAGTACAAAAGGAAAAACAAAAAGGTGATTGATGGCAATGGAAAAATTAAGTAAGTTCAAAAGAAAAATATACAGAAGGAAGCAGGGGAGATACTTTTAACTTATTCATTCTTTAGGATTTGATTAATCAGCTTCCAATTAATTTTTAAACTATGGTTCTATGACCCTTTGTTGAATTTAATTTTTATAGTAAGGTGGTCTGAAAAGGGCACATTTAATATTTCTGCATTTGTTTTTAAGATTTTTATGCCCTAATACCTGGTCAGTTTTTGTGACAGTGCCATATATAGTTGAGGAAAAAAAGCATACTCATTTCTATTCCCATTCAATTTTCTCTGCAGGTCTTTCATATCTAACTTTTCTAAGACTTATTATCTATCAGAGACACTTTTACAAAGATTTAAATTACACTTAAAGTTTCTAACTTTTTATCTTCAATAAAGACAAGATTCTCTGAGATAAAATGATTATCAAGAAATTTTTTTCCTTCCCAAAGATGATCTTCTCTTCATTCATATTATTTTTTAAATCCCTTTTCCTTTCACATTGACAATAAAAATTGCATAATGAGGTTCCTAGTTAATACAATACACTGTTTTATGTATCTAAGGACAACAAGAAAAAGTGAACAAAATATTAATAGCTCTAAGAAAAGTTTTGCATGGGAAAAGATAAATTCTGAAGAAGAAAAGGTTTCATCTCATTAAAGTTATGGAAACACTGTCATAAAACTACAGAAATACATATTAATTTTTCTGCTTTCAAGCATCACCATATAAAATAAAGACAGAAGATATTATTAAAAAAGATTTTATCTATTAATTTTACAATTTAAAAAAAGGGAAAAAGAAACTATACCAGCTTTGATTTTAAAAAAAACAATATTCAATTTGAAAGAGAACTACAATTGGGAAGAGAAACGTTTGTTTCTGGTTGTCAGCAATGTTCTACTAAACAATAATACTAAAAGATACTGTGAACATGTTTCTATTTTAAGCCTTGGTCAAAATAAAATTGTGACCCAGATCTGAGTGTAGGTTATATCTTCTGTTTACAAACACACCTAAGCAAAAGGATTGAGACATCCAGAAAGCATTCAATTTGAATTGACCTCAACCTTAAAACTTTAAAAAAAGCATTAGCTTAACCAAACAGCTCAAAACCCAGGGGACACTTCCCTGACTTATGCAAAAGAATGGTACAATACATTAAGAGACTATGGGAAACCCTGGTCTGTAGCAGCTGGGAATCAACAATAAACAAACTATAAGAAAATCAAAGCCATGTTCCCACACTGCAGCTTGGGTGAGGGCACCTTTGCTGGTCTACTGTGTTTTGTTTTGTTTTGATTTTAACATTCTCAGTCCTTGATGTCATGGTAAATCTATTTCTGAAAACTACTGAAAAATAAAATGGTGAATTTTCTGTTGAGATGAAGGCATGTATACGAAATCAATCAATCAAGGAATCTACAATCATTTATTAAGCAACTGCAAGAGACAAGGGAGGGCAACTGGGAATACTATCACAAAAATATAATTATTTTTTTATATTAAAGGAGCTTATAGTGAAATACAATTCTTATTGTCAAGGAATGAGTTAAATGCTATAAACACACTCATCTCCACCCAAATCGTGAGGCATTACCTTACTATAAACCAAATGGCATGACTTGGTCATCACCCATTATGATGCCAATTCAGAACATTTCAGACATATCTATGGCAAAGAGAAATTCATCCATTAAATTTGCTAGCAAGTGAATGGTGGACAGAAACATAGAGGGGAAAGAAAAACCGAGCAGAGTTTCATTGGCACACACATGCTGCTAAACAAATTAGGAGAAAATCATAAAACCAGGCTGCCATGGTCCACTATGAATTTGTTACATAAATTCACTGAGGTCCTCACAGTTGCAAGGCAATCCTTTCACATCTTCCTAATTACTTCTATCCCAAACATGACAGAGTATTCTCCAAAACTTTTCATCCCTACTCAGACTTCACATGACTTCTCCCTTCTTTTATCATCTAAGCTAAGAATCTCACCTCACATTTTACTGAAACCTTTTGCTGAGAAGTTCCATTTCTCCCTCCTCTTACTTTTCACATCACCCAGAAGTCTTCTGTTACTAGTTTCTAACTAGTGTATTACATCATGTGGTGGCCCTTCTAATGGCCAAAGCAAGTTTTTCTATATGCACAAGTGATCCCATTCCATCTCATTTTCCCCAGATTTCTCCTTCTGTCATGCCCACCCTTACACTTCAATCTCTGCCTGTCTAATGGCAATTGCCTATAGACATGCCCTTGTCTCACCCTTTCTCAAAAGTCCTTCACTTGCTCTGTCCATCCCTGATATTCTTCTATATCTCTATTGTCTTTTGTGGCTAAACTTTTTGAGAAGGCTGTCTACATTGGGAGTTTACACTGCCTTTCCATTCACTTTTGTCAGTATGGCTTCCAGTGCAGCATTCAATCAAAATTGGTCTTTCCAAAGTTACTAAAAATTTCTCAATTGCCAAATCTTATGGCCTTTCTCAATCTATCCTTCTTTACCTCTCTGTAGCTTTTGACACTGGTGATCACTTTCTTGAAATTCTCTCTAGGTTTTCAAAGACACTGGTCCTCCTGTCCTCCTTCCACCTATCTGACCACTCCTCAGTTTCCTTTGAGGGATCTACAGTCAGGTCATGCTGATTAACTGTGATTGTAACTCAGGATGCTGTTCTGGTTCCTCTGCTCTTCTCCCTCTATTTCACTTGATTAGCTAATTAACTCCTATGGATTAAATTATTATCTTTATGTGAATGATTTTGATAGCTACTTATCCAGCCCTAACCTTTCTGCTGACCTCCAGTCCTCATATCTCCAATACCTCTTGGATGTTTCTGATTCTCTAGTAGAATCTTAAACTCAAAACATCCAAAACTGTATTATCTTCCCCCAAACTCTCCTTTGCTTCCAAAATTCCCACTCCTAGTTGCCTGGACTGGAAACTTGAGACTCATCTTTGACTCTTCACTCTCTCTTACCGCCCATATCAATCTGTTGTCAAGGCCTGCCACTTGAACCTCTTTATCTTGCATATGTCCCCTTCTCTCCTTGGATACCCCCTTGGTTAAGACCCTCATCACCTCAATCCCCCTTTCACTCAGCTGTCAAAGAGTTCTTGCTAAAGTGCAGGTCTGACCCTGTCACACTCTCCACCTTCATTCCAGTGGCTCCCTCTCCACACCTTATATAATATATGCTTCCTCTTCTAGGGATCCTGATGCAGGGATACTGGCCCCTCTGCTGTTCTTCACACAAGACACACAGGACATCTCCCAACTCTGGATAAGTTTTTCTGGCTCCCTTAGAATGCTCTTCCTTCTCATCTCAGTCTCCTGGTTTCCTTCAAGTCTCAGTTAAACCCATTTTCTACAGGAAGCTTTTCCCAACCCCCTTTAATACCAGTGTCTTCCCCTCATTCATGATTTCTGATCTAGTCATAGCTTGTGCATTGGTTGTTTCTATGCTGTCTACTTCATTACATTATGAGTTCCACAAGGGCAGGGATTGTCTTTTGCTTTTCACTGTATCTCCAGAGCTACCTTAGTACAGTGATTGGAACAGAGAGGCCCTTAATAAATGTTTACTAATAGATGTGTATAAAATACATCTGAGAACATCATTATAGCTCACCTTAATGAATAAATGCTGAACACAATCTGTGTGCGTATGTGTGTTTTGAGGGGTTGAAAGGTTATGGTTATTCTCTACCCCCTTTTAGTGGATGGATATTTAGAATGAAACAGAAAACATTGGACCAATTTGGCAATATGGAAAAAGAGCAAAGGGCAGGCTAGGTGGTAACCTTGGAGTCAATCTGGTGTCAGCACTTGCAAGCTGTATGACCCTGGACAAATCGTTTAACCCTAATTGCTTCTCCCCCAAAAGAAAAGAGCAACAGAAAGCTTCAGCCACAAGGCTTATTGGCAGCATTTCTGGCCTTAACTTATACTTTCTAACAAGCTTACAATTTAAAAAATCCCAGCTGCCCCCGAAGGGAATAAAAAGTCATTTACTTAGGCATATTACGATTTCCACTAGTCCTTTCAATTAAAAATTGTGAGAGGATTAGATTATTGCTTACTGTTAAGTCCAGTTTACTTCAGTAGTAAGCTGACTTGTGGTCTAGAACACTTATTACACCAACAAAAATTTCCCTTAAGATTCAGTTATGATGGAATTATTTACCATCTTCATTTGCATATGTTTCTGTACCTAGGGTTCAACCTCAAGTGATATAAATACAGGGAGACTGTATCTCCCATAATACATTTAAACAAAATGCTAATATACTTGATTACTGGTTTTATTTGTGGTTGATCTGCTTCAGTTAGTCAGAGGAACTCTATTATTGATTTAATCCACCCAACACTCACCCTCTCCCCCCATCCCCCTCTGCAACTTGTCATACACACTCCCAGGGATGTTATCAAGAGTTATGTATGCAAGTGTTAGGCCCAGACAGCCCCTCTCTTTATCTTCCATTTTGGAATTGGGAGGCTTTTTTTTTTTAAGACTAAAGAGCTGACACAAGTGAAAATTTAAGGTTTGCCATTTGCTACCCTATACCATGCAGGTTAATTAACAGGGCATATGGCCTGGAAGAAGCTGGTATTTTTCCATTTACCCTTTTCAGATACTAGTACTAGATAGCTTCATAAAGGCATGCACATATACACAGGCAATTTATAACTTGCAGACTAGGGGGGAAAAAATGACTGCTTCTAAATCCTTCACAATCCACTTATCCTGGAGTCATACATTGTTGGAACCTGAGGTTTCCATAAAGGTTACTGCATTAACTTTTTAATTACATTAAACAACAACCAGCATGAATTTATAGCATTTCACCATCTATTTCTTTTTCTGAGAGACAGCAACCTCTACTTCACTGCAACAACTTTTAAGCAAATGTTCTCATACAATTTTTCAGCAAAAAGATAATTATCTCTATACGATGCATGGTTCATACCTCCTGTAGCAACTTATCTAATTTGTGCTGTAATTCGAGGAAGTATCGGGAGGTGATGAGGCCCTGGTGGGATTTATCCAAGCAATCTCGAGCCAGTTCAATGATCTGATGGTGGGTAAAACTAAGCACTCCATCTGCCAGGGGGAGCACATTATCAGGAGAATAGTTGGTGATAATTTCCTGTAGACGTTCTTCCATCTGAGCTGTAGCCTTTTTGAAGAAAGGGGGGGGGGGGGAAACACCAGGTATGATATAACATGCACATGTATATTATGTTATCACAATAAACTAGCACTTTCTGAAGTCTCTGATTGTTTATAAGAGCAAATATTGATACTATTATAAGAAATACAATCATGTAAATAATATGGAATGCTAACAATTTATTATCCCTGACTTGCGACCGATTAAAATGAACAATGGCCTATATAAAGTTTCCTCCTACAACTCAAATATACATACTAACATTAGGATGACTTCATTTCTTCAGTGGCCCTACTCCAGATGGTCTGTTAAATATGTCCATTTGGCTTTGTTGTTATTTTTTTAAGAGCTCTCACAGGGATAGGAACAGGACAGGTGATTTCATTAATGTGGGGGAATTCCTATGAGCAGGGCAAGTATCAGCACCAGATTTGTAACTTATAAAAGAGCACTGATTGGGTAACAACTTTCTCATATGTGAGAGATAGAATAAGTTCTCTGGCTATGAGGCCAGCTCTCTATCCACTATGGTTTTTGCTACCATTGAACCCTCATTCCTGAAACCTATTTAATACATAAAAGCACAAGAAGAAGCTCTTAGTAAATCCTCTAGGATTTTACTTTCCAACTTCAGTCAATTCCCTCTAATCACCTATTGCCTAATCTTAACTCCTGGCCTAAGATATCCCTAAGCATATGCAACTGTAATCCCTTTCTCTGTTATTACTTCCCTTCAACAACCACATCTCTTCCCAATAAAGCAAATGGTTTCTATGTAGAGTCAATGTCTACTTTCCTGCTGAACAACTGACACGTGATAAATAGCTCAAACTGCTTTAATCAATGACATCAATGTTGGACTCATTAAAAATAATAAGCTCTGCACCTGATTTATGAAACCAAAGGTTTCCTTTTGTTTCCGTCCTTGGGGTTACAAGGGTGGGAGGGCTGAAGTGGGAGGAAAATGGAGAATTTTCCAAGGGTTACCCCTCTTCACCAAAATCCAAACTATTTGGAGAATGGAGATAATGATAAGAGATGAACATATCATAGCTCCTCCTGGCTTTTCATACCTTTTCATGATCATCTAACTCTCATTCCAAGAATTAAACAAGCAAAATGACACTTTCCACTTTCAGATTGGAGGCAATAATTAACTTTCAAAATATAATGAGTGGAGCAGTGGGAAGGTTGTGAGAATGGATGGGGTTGGTGAAAGGGATGGATAGAAAATAATGAAAAACGATCCAAAACTCATTCTGTCTGTATGTATGGATAACCCATGGATAAAAAGGAGTAAAAAAAGAGAGGGCTTCTCATGACATAACAAGCTATTCCTAGAATACAGATATCATGAAGGGATCAGAAGCGACTTTTTGATTTTAAATAAAAACTACTGTATAAAACCAGAAAAAAATTAATTTTAAAACCAGTTCAGTAATAACTAAAGAAGGGTCAGTTCAGTAGTTTAAAAAACATTACAGTGATTTTATCTTTCTAATAAGAGTTTGGTGCCTGCTTTATGAAACTCATTACTCGATTGGATCATTACTTCCAATAACAAAACCACCATACACATACTTAAAAACTACACTGCCAGTCAGTAGAGATGCTGTGCATCTTAAACACAATTCATTACCTTTGGGAACCTTTCTTTGTAGACATGGTTCATCATAATTATTTCATGGTCACAGCAGGCGGGAGAACGTCCAGGACTGCAAGTGAAGCACATTATCCTTTTAAACTTGTCACAGCATGTAATGAAAGGAGGTTTCATATTTATAAACAATCTGTTTGCATGCAAAATACTATGCAGCCTTCATTACAAAAGCAGATTATATAACAAACTACAGAATCAGTCACTTGTGTGTTTGTATACATATGCACATTAAATATTACATGAAAATACTGAATAATACTTGAGAGACAGAAAAGATGAGATTCCATAAAAGAATTTTACATTAGAACACAATATAGGGAGCAGCAATTTTATCTGGATAAACTGGGCTTTATTGTTTGTCATAATACTGGTGAAAGGAATTCAGGAGAAGCAATTAAAATGGTGTCTAAAACAAAATATACCTTAGTACAAATTCTTTTTTTTTTAGTCTATAAATTTAAAATAAAATTAAAAATAAGACTGATTTTTTATTGATAACTTAAAAATAAATTAAAAAATAAAATTATTTTATTAAATCAAATCAGTCAGTAATATTAAAAAAAAGATATAACATGGACCCTTCAGATCAGGGATTATTACCCCTTTTTATGTCATGGATCCCTTTGGCAAACTGGTGAAGTACATAGACTCCTTCTCAGAATCACTTTTTTTAAAGGTATAAAATAAAATACTCAGGACTATAGGGGAAACTAATTGAATTAGAATAGTTATCAGTAAATATTTAAAAATTCACAGATCCAAGAACTCTTGCTTTATGCAGTTGTTGTTTAACACTTGCACCAGGAACCTAAGTAATCTCTCTCATAACACTGAAGTGGTTAAAAATTCTTTCATAACATTGGTGTCCCAAGCTGAGAACTTTGCACCATTTATTTAATCATCAAAACACATCTATTTACTATATAGTTCTAAGGGATGCTGAGTGAGGCAGTATATATTGACAAATCTTCTGTGTATTGAAAATAGAAGATGCATAAAAATTCAGCCAGGAAAAAAAAAACTAAAGAGATCTTATTGAGAGTCATATAGAATACAAAAGGAGTCCAGGAATACTGTGCCCTGGTTAAACACCTGTAGTTCTGGGCATTATGGTTTAGGAAGGACACAGATAATGTGAAAAATTACAAATTCATTCTAGATATTTATCCTTCATTTTGTTTGTTTGTTTTTGCAAGGCAATGGGATTAAGTGACTTGCCCCAAGGTCACCCAGCTAAGTAAGTATTAAGTGTCTGAGGTTGGATTTGAATTCAGGTTCTCCTAACTCCAGGGTTGGTACTCTATACAACTGCAACATCAAGATGCCCCTTTGTCCTTCATTCTTGAAGAAGACTATGACTTCAAGGAGGTGATGCCAAGACAAGCACATAAATTGGATTTGAGTATGAGGGTGCTGTGCTAAGTCACCAGCCTCACTTTTTTCTCCATAGCGATCTGGGTTCAATGGCCAGATATGGATCAGGACAATTGGAGATGGTCCTGGATGCTAGGGAATCAGGGTCTGTGACCAAGGTCAGACAACCAGCAAGTATCAAGGGTCTGAGGGTGGATTTGAACGCAGGTCCTCATGACTCCAGGGATGATGTTCCATCCACCTTGCCACTTAGCTACCCTCTATCATACTAGGTAAAGATCAGCTAAAGAAACTGGAGATGTTTTAACCTGGGAAACAGAACATTTTGTATGTATTGATAACTATTCCAATACAACTGAGTTCCCCTCTAGACCTATGTATATTAGTTTATATCTTTAAAAAGCAATTCTGAGAAGAGGTCCATTGGGAGTAGGGGAGGGGTGCAGGGCTAGGATCATCATGTGGAAGAATGATTAGATTTGTTTTCTTTGTTCCCTGGGGCAGGTCCAAGAACAATAGGGGGAAGTAGCAAAGAAGCAAAATTAGCCTTAAAGTCAGGAAGAATTTCCTAACAATTAGAACCATCCCAAAATAGAATGAGCAACATTGAGGCATACTAGGGTTCCACAGTACTGGAGGTCTTCAAGCAGAAGGTGGTTGGTGACTTTGGAGGAGAGATTATTTGTTTTTCATGTATGGGTTGGATTAGGTGGGCACTAAGGTCTCTTCATGTTCTGAAATTCTGGGATTATGTAAATCTTCTTACTCCCATAATATGTTTACCATTTTCTTCCTGCCTGTCATGCTTTTTTTGTTCTGTTGTTTTTTTGAAAAGACATACTCATTTTTTATTTGATTGATATGAGCATCATGCCCTTCCTAGAGTAAATGTATAGGAAGGTTTCTGTTAAAAAAAAAAGAGTGCCCATAAAATATTTAATAGAATATACACTTCTTGCGTATAGTATTGATATATACATTTAGGATAGTATTGGACATGAAATCAAGAAACCACAAATTTAAACCTGGTCTCAGACATTTTAATTGACTGTGATCCAGGGCAAAATGACTTAAGTGACCATCTACCTCAGTTTCCTCATCAGAAAAATTAGGCTAATAATCATACCTACCAAGGATGTTAGAAAAATGTCATGAGATGCTTGTTTAGCACTTTGTAATCCTAAACAAGCATCTCAATCTCAACAAGCTAGCTACAATTAAATAAGCTTTCCCTGATTATTTTTAAAACACATTGGTTTTTTTTTTTTTTTTTTAGGTTTTTGCAAGGCAAATGGGGTTAAGTGGCTTGCCCAAGGCCACACAGCTAGGTAATTATTAAGTGTCTGAGACCAGATTTGAACCCAGGTACTCCTGACTCCAAGGCCGGTGCTTTATCCACTACACCACCTAGCTGCCCTTTAAAACACATTCTTATGCATTAAATGATTAATATATGCTTTAGCAGCACTGTTAATTTAACTAGGAAATTTCATTCAATAAATAAATATAAAATTTTTAAAAAAGAAAAAGAAAAATTCTGAAGTCAAAAAGTGGTGTTAAACCTAAATTAAGTAGCTTTGGCTCCTGAAACTTTTGGATTAGCCAGAGTCTGGGTCAAAGTCACCAGAGCTGAAACATTTCAGCTGAAACAAGGAGACCCACAAGATTTGGTGTTTCTTTTTTATAATTATCTATTAATTTACTCATTCACTTATTCATTCATTCGCTTGTTCATTTATTCTACTTGGTCTCCATAGAAATAAAGGACTCCAATTTTGAAAGAAAAAACCAACTGATATTTTGACATGGGAAAGGAATCTTATCAGAGGGAGAAGGAAGAGATGTCCAAAATAAGAAAATCTAAAGCTCTACCTAGGAGGAGCTACCTGATAAGAGTATTTGTCTTTTCAAATTGAGAAAGACATAGTCACATAATCCTGGGCAAGTTGTTCAAGATCTAAGATAATAAAGTTGTAAATATGCATCAATGGAGGGAGTCCAGAGGCCCAATCCTAACTAAACTCCTTTCTTTCTTTCTTTCTTTCTTTCTTTCTTTCTTTCTTTCTTTCTTTCTTTCTTTCTTTCTTTCTTTCTTTCTTTCTTATTTCTTTCTTTCTTTCTTTCTTTCTTTCTTTTTTTCTTTCTTATTTCTTTCTTTCTTTCCTTCCTTCCTTCCTTCCTTCCTTCCTTCCTTCCTTCCTTCCTTCCTTCCTTCCTTCTTTCTTTCTTTCTTTCTTTCTTTTCCTTCTTTCTTTCCATCCTTTTCTTCCTTACTTTTTTTCCTTCCCCCCTTGTCTCCTTTCCTCCCTCTCTTTTTTTAAAAGACTAGATCTCCCCATATCACTTAAGATGAAGGGCAAGGCTTGACTTCACTTTGATTGGTACAAGAACATTGATTCATTCCATTTCAGATCAAGACTGGTTTACTTCTCCTAGGCCAACTTGATTCTGAATTTAAGGCAGATACCCAATCTACTTTAGCACTCTGAAACTCATCACTCTGGAGCTCAACCTCAGTCTCCCCAGGAACATGGATTATTGTCATACATCACCTTGCCTAGCTGACCTTGGTTTTCAAGAAAGTCTTGAAAAGCAAGACTAAGACTACTCTTAAAAACATAATTCAGTTATTGTATTTATCTAGTCCTGAAAAGCTCAATGACTAAGAGTACTATGGGAAGGTTTTGAGTCTTACATGACAATTGGTAACAAAATACTAATGACTAAAGGAAGTCTTTCTATGATAATCAGTAGGATTATTTTAAGTGAACAAACATTACGTTCATAATAATTAAGAAATCAACTCATGTTGACAAATGGAATTAGGAAAAAAAGAAAATTTTTAAAAAAGTGGATGCTAAAACAAAGTTTCTCAAACTTTTTGGTCTCAAGACCTCTTTACACTCTTAAAAATTGAGAATCCCTCCCCTCAGAGAATTTCTGTTTATGTGAGTTTTATCTATCAATATTTACCAAGAGATTAAAACACCTTAGTATTATTAAGAAGATAATTTGGACCTGAAAGGGCTTCAGGAACCTCCAGATCACACTTTGGAAATCTCTGACTTAGGAGAAATCAGCCAACCCAAAAGGAATGAGTTTCTAGTAAAAAAGGAAAAAAAGAAACTTAAAGTCACCTGAGACTGCGAGAACGGGGACGCATGGGAGTATTTCTGCATCTGTTCTCAGTGGCGATGCTTTCAGTGCAGAAATGTTTTGACAAAAAATGTAATTCATCAGGTGTTGGTTGGTATGGTAACTGATGCAACTTCTCCTGGGAGGAACAGGATGACTGCAAAAGACCAGAAGCATTAGGTTCTCTCTCTATATATCCAAACAGGATTCTTCGTCAAGCATGAGATGACCGAGGCTCTACTGACAAAGTTAAAGAGGCCTATCTCACATCCTATTTGTAGTTAAGGTTGCAGAGATCATTCTATGAATTTTTATAGCAATTCTCTAAAAGGTCAAAATGCCTTACAAGATTCTTCATCTTGCTAATCCTCAGAATGGTCTTTTGGAGTAGGGTATGATATGCTACCTTTACTAGCTAATGAAAAACTGAGATATTAAAAAAAGAGAGATAGCATTTATTCCATGTCGCTTCTAAGCAAATGAAAAATAAAATGAAACCAGCTACTTAACAAACCAAATAAACATTCCACCCATCTTTCTGTAGTTTTCCTTCTACTTGTGCTCTTACTTCTGAAAAATTATTTGAGTAACTGGATAATTAAAATATAACTGGATGGCACAGAGTATGAATAGAGCAGATTTTTAAGGGAGGCAGTGAGGCCTACACAGTGACCTGTTCTGCCCCAAATCATAGCTCCATCCAAGGATTAAATATATTTAATTCTGTTTATAAAGTCAGAAAAGTGCTAACCTTAGTCAAGCAAACACCTTGGGAAGCTAGGCATGTATTCCAACAATGCAGCCATTATGTGTCCATTACACTAAAATTCTCATTTAATCTTTAAATCTCAACTCCCCCCCCAATGAAAACTCTCATTTGATCTATGTTATGATAACTTTGTACTATGTCTACATTTCCCCTTCCTCCTTATTGACAGTGGATTTTTGTACCTATCCACTGAATACATCTAATATTATAGTTAGTTCTATTCATATTTAGCCATTTAAATGACTGCAGGATCCAGTGAAGATATTGGACTGAGTCTTTCCATCTCTATTTTTGATTAAACAATTATATAATGGAAGATGTAACCACTAACCATTTTCCATACCTTTAAAGAAATGCAAAAAAAAAAAAAACTTCTTTCAGCCAGTTGGGAGCAATTAATACAATCAAACATAATGTTTTTTAAGTGTTTCATCTCTAGAGATACTCATGGATGCACTTTCTTTACAAGTTTAGTGAAGATAGCTTAGGACAGGAGGGGAAAAGGAAAGAGACCGTTTTCCTCTAATCTTCTCACAAGAAAAATTGCTTTATACAAAGACTATTATCTGTCTTATACTGCTTAGGTAAATCTTTTTTTAGGATATATTTTTTTTTAATTTTTATTTTCAGGTTCAAATCCTGTTTTTCCCTCCATCTCTTCTCCCACCAGGATATTGGGTGTTAATATAATGAACTAGATATCTGGAAAGTATAATGTTATCTTGAATAAAAGGTGGTTTTCTGGTGGCGGGGGGAGTGGATACAGGGTCAACTCAAAATGTGTTTACACAAGAAAGTTTCCATGTTTTCGATCTTTAAGTTTCCAATGACAAGGATCTCACTAAAATTTTGGGATTGCTTTGCTCATACATACTACATTACATTTCTAATGGAAACCAAATGACATTGTCTAGATAGATCTCAAAAGAGATAGATGATAAATTAGATGCCAATGCCAAGTCATTTCAGAGTAACAGATGGAAGAATAAGGTGCATCCCTTCTTTTTCACTGACAGACAAGACACCTAGGCAGGAAACATGGTGATAAAGAGGGAAGGAGGCTTAAATGTATACTGAAATTAACACATTATATACCATACAACCATTATCTGCAGTGTAGCTGCACAATGTCTGGCTTTTACCAATTACTTGACTACTATGACCAAGAGTTTAACTAGTTACTATAGCGGCTGCTGTATAATCAGAAAATGCAGGCAATATGCTGCCAAGAAAGAGAAAAAGAAGGGGGTCAAAATAAATAGGCTTGGATGTGACCTCAAGGTCACCTCCTTGTCCTCCAACACAGTGTATAACTTCAAACTGCCAAAAATCAATAATTTATTGAATCTAATTGTGTGTCTACCATTTCCAAACATGTCTAGAAAGCCTAGTCTTATTTAAAATGACAGATATTTCACATCTTTACAAGAAAAACTCAGAGAGGATTTACTTGCCCTATTAAATTGTTTTCAATATTTGCCTGGCTGTTCTGTTGCAATACGACTTTGATAGAGTATGACTCTATAACACTGTGCAATGGACCTTCCTTATTCCCACTATGATCTTTTTATGTGTTCATTTTATTCTCTTCTTAGCTTCTTCCTTAGAGTAAGAATCTCACATCACAGTTCAAGCTTCTTAAGCTCTCCAGATTATAGCTGAACCTTGCAAAATAAAATGTAAAGGTCCCAAGATTCAGTTCTTGTTATTTTTTGCAAACTTAATATCACCTTTAGGGAGACATAAGAGGTAAGCAGAAGATTTCTTAATATGATCCAGGCAATTTGCAGGAAATCATCTAGTTAAGACATTAATACCAGTGGCATAGAATTGAAGTAAAAGATGGTTAAAAAAATTCTACAAATTTGAAGTTCTTGCCTTAAATATTTAAGGAAACTAGTCTAAAGTTAAAAGGGATATCATCTTATAAAATCAACTTTCCTGTTTGAAGGATTTATTCTTGGATACTACAAAGGAAAAGCTTATAATAAAAAGGCATATTTGTTTTAGTTGCCATACGAATCTATCCAGAGTGACAAGAAATACACAAATTAACTTAATCCTTTCTGCTGAAAACACCTTAAAGAAAAAAGATACCTATACAATATCTTTGAGGTGTTAAGAGGAGGGAAAAAAAAATATCAGACACTTACAGACACTGTGGAACTGGGTGTATTTGTTCCATAGCCAGAAGAAGGGAGAGAAGCCAAAGACCAACGGCGTCCATCAGTCCTATTGAGACACTAAATTTAGTGCAAGCAAACACTAGAACATTATCATACAGAAATTGCACAGAGATTCAAATTTTTTAGACAAGTGAATAGACACAATACACAAGAGGGTATAGAACAATGGGTAAACTCTTACCAATGGCTAAGGTAAACAAACATTATGCACTAGGTTGACTTTTATTTAAACAGAATCAATAGGCTGAAACAAGTAGAAACTGAATGGGCTAATCCATAATATTGATCTCTCACTAATATACTTTGACAAAATGAATACCAGGGATAATTATAACTATCAGGCTCAGCAAATTCAAATTAATGAGAAGTCAAGGGAGGGGAGGAACACTCAACCAGGTAACAGATAATCTGGAGCCATAATCTTTGGAAAAAGGAACTGACATTGGGTCTAAATTACATTACTGGCACCTTACATCATTCTGTGGAATTCAGCAGCATAAAAAGCTTTGTGTTCACTAATTTAAGAGTAGGCTGCAGGGTTTTTTTAATTTTTAATTTTTTTTAAAAAATAAATTAAACATACCTCTAAAAGACAAGAACACCAAGAGTTTCCCTAGTGGTTAAAGTGTTTGTGGCTAATTATTTTAGCACTAAGAAAATAACCAGTCTTACAATCTTCATTACTTGGAATTATGGCATCAATCACATGACTCAGTCACATCATATATAAGGATTGTAGCTTTTTTAAAATTTTATGAGCAAGCAGCAATTCTAGATAGCTAGATTATCTGCCCATCACAAGAACCGGGTGCTAGGCAGATGGGAGAAGTTTTTGATATCACGTCAAATAAATGGGTGCCAAAGCTTTATGGAAAAACTTCCCCATCTTAAAGAAGCTTGAATTTACTTTCATATGCTAAGAACAGGATGAGCTGTGAAACTACCGAGCAAGAATTATTCTAAGGGTCTATGGTAAGGGAACACAACAAAAGGTAACCTTATTTAGGAAAAGTGATGGGAGAGACTAGGAATATCTAAACTAAAATCTTTGAAAGTAAAAGTATTCTATTCATAAATCAAAAAACAAATGTCTTAATAATTAAATATTAAAATGAAAACACAGACATATGTATACACACATTATAGTTCACCAAGGACAATAGAATGAGACCTAAATGAAAGGAGGAATTATATTTCACAGCGGGCTACTAGAATTTATTTGTAGCCATGATTGCCTCAATCCAATAAGAAAAAAATGAAAGGCAAACAAAAAAATTTAGAGTCTACATTTACACATATAGTAAAAATGATGGGAAGTCAATAACTTCAATAGGATTGGACTTCAATTTGAAAAATGCCATAGTTAACTATTAGTGTGAAAAATGAACATTCTGGCCTAAAATGAAGTTCAAGTTATTCTAGGCCAGTATGACTGGTGGTTGACTTGCATAACCCACAGAGACAAGGCGGATAAATTCAAATGGATGTACATCACAGACTATATGCTTTAAACAAAATTTACCTGTCATTTCTGTGCCCATGACTGGAGGACAATTGAATCAAGAATGGTTAAAGAACAGAAGCAAAACAACATATGTAAATACACTGGGAAAATGAACTTTAAATCATTATTATTGTCTTATCCCAAAATAATTTTAGTCCATTGAACTCACAGCCAGCTACTAACTATGAAATTATCAAAGTTACATATTCACAAAAACATACAAACAAAAAAGTAGAGAAGACAATTTCTGGAGAAATTTTCTCTGATTAGTCATTAAAGATTTTTAAAAAACTTCTATGCCTGCACTTGATATCTAAAATATCTACATTTCTTTTTTTGCCAAAAAAAGGATACTAAGAAGAATTATTCAGTCCATTTAATATCAATTATCATAAACTAGTCACTAGAAAAAGTAAAGAAGATCATTTCCCTCACCATGATTTTTGAGTGCGTGTATGTGTTCGATTCACTATCTCTCCTTTCCCTCAGGTATCAATGATCATCTTTTACATGAATGAACAATTCCAAGATAATGGTCTTATTAGTTCTGAAGCATAAATTACATTTGCTTACTACTCAAAAAATCCAACTTGAAACATGTTAAAATGAGAGTGTATTGTATATGATGCATTTGTGGGCCAAGAATAACTTGTTCCATGTCTGATTATCTCAGGTTTGAGGGTCTTTCTAGCTGAATGTGATTGAAAAAAATAAAAGGATCACTACATATTCATTTCCATGACAACTATACATTGTAAGAAGCATCCTATGCTTAGGAGAAACAGAAGTTTATTTTTAAGGATAATTATATAGAAAAGTCATTTGGTACCCACTAGTTTAACTTAACATTGCCTCTCTCTGCAAAGTTGCAAAAAACAAAAAAAGGAAGAAATTGTTGGGAAATAAGAAGTACAAATATAATGGCTAAAATAACCAACATCAAAATTATAATTTTGATGAAAAAACATGAGGGAATAATTTTCTTTCTGTTACAAAGAAAGGAAAAAATTCCAAATATTAATTTGTCTTTTGATGAAGAAAAATAATTTGCCTAATTTCAATATTTACTTGGGTACATAGGATAAAAATCAGCCACTTTGGAACTTTTTTGCACCTAAATCAAATAAGGGACATTCTAATTCCCTATTTCTCTATAAAAGCAGCCTCAAACTACTCTTCAAGAAAGGTTGTTATGATCGGTGAATAATGCCATAGTTTGCTGTATCTATAGTTCCACTATAAACTCTTTCCAAGACTTTACAACTTGCTGATGAAAAAAGTACTTTGGGATTTAGCTTGGCATATATAAAACCTTGGGCTGTAAGAAAAGAGCATATGATTAGTTAGCATTTACATGAGGCTGTGGGTTTCCAATGAAACTAAAAGCAATTTACAATTGTTAGTGAACCTCCACAACTTTTTTGAAAAGGAAGACAGAGATATTACCTCCATTTTGCAAATGAGAGAACTAAGGGGATAGAAAGGTTAAGTAACTCTAGGCAGTTCACCCAGCCCAGTCAGAGCTACAATTAGAACTGAAGGGAACATGATTCTTGGGTACCAGACTCAATTTACTGTCACATTTCCCGTATCAAACATTTTACTGCAAATTTCATTGAAAAGATTTATCATTAATAAAATAGACTCAATACTTTTATACCAATAGCTACTTCTGAAAGCAGTCATATATCATGATGTGACTTTCTAATTTTCAAATCAGTCAATGTGAAATTATAATAAGGCACCATATCAATAACATCTTCTGGCATGCAGTGTATGACTGATATGAGGTCCAGAAACAATACTACTGAACTTGTTTTACTTTATCAAAAAACAAAATAATTTTCAGATTAAATCAATTCACTCACATTAATTTTTATGTCTAAACAAATTTTTAATTGCCAAAATGAGATGATGCACTCAGAAAACAATTATTTTACCCCTTAAATTCAGGATTATACAACAAAAGGAATAGGGGTCTATGTATAGCATTTCCATATTGCCTATTTGAAAACTAACTCTCAGAACTGAAGAGAGATTCCATGAAATTAAACAAGTATATACCAACATTAGATTAGAGTTAAATATATGATTACTCATGTTCCTGCCCAAATTAATATTTTGTGAAGGAGCTTATAGGGAGTTCCATCTGGAAATTTACACAGAAATGAACTTGAGCTCTCAATATGGTAATCCACTGTCACAGTTTATGGTCTATTTGACAAAAAATTAACATGCCTGGGGGTTTCTGCATGTTTATTATTTTTTTTATCAGGGAAGCCAAATTCATCTGTCCTTCATTCACCCACTTAATTATTATGAACTCTTCACTTTTATAAGTCATCCAGGATTAAGAGAATATGATTCGTACTAGTTTTAATTGCATAGTGTAATGAGATTTGTACTTCTTTAGTATGTTTCCTTTATTTTAAAGATACTAAAATGCTCTAATTATTTTTCTAAATCTCATGGGTCTCTAATCTGAAGAACTAACAAAAAAAAATCCTAAGAGAGAAAAGGTAAAAACCTAACTCACTTGTTATGAAGTTTATTAATATCTTTATGGCACCTGAGTATCACATGTACACATTTTTTATCCTAGAGGAGGATTTCCACTATGAATATTCCATAGGAAATCACAAGATTCATCTGACTCACTATTATACCTTCTTTAAAGTTCTTAAAGTTAATCCATAAGTTAAACTAAAACTAAGCAGATCTTACTTTAAGTATTTACTGTATTAATTCTGCCCTGAAGATATTAAGAGTACTGAGAAATATACTACATTGGCAAAAGGAGGTGACAAAAATGACAATTCTCCTCACCAGTGACACCTATTGGTTCAACGACTTTTATCATGTCTAAAGGCTTTATTAAATATAGATTAAACCGTTTTAAAGATCTGAGTTTGGTTTAGGGAAAAGAAACAATTACTCAGTTAATTAGTTCCCAAATACAGTTTTAAGTAGAATATTTGGATATGGAGGCAAAAATAGTATGGATATGGAAGCATTTTTTTCCCTTTAATTAGAGAATGAAAAGTAGTTAAGATTTGAGGGCTATTGTTCTCTGTTTTCTTTTGCTGGTGAAATATTTGCTATGACTAATATTCAAGGAAAAAGTAAACCATTAACTTCTTACTGACAGAATCAAAATCTTTAAAGTTCATGAAAATCACAAGATTCGTGGGAATCCTTGATGATTGGGTAAAGAAAGCATTCATAAAATGGTTAATATGGGTTTATATGTCAAATTTCCACTAGGAACAAGTTTCATTTTCTCCATACTCTAGTTTTTCCAACAGAAGTACATGCACGCACAGACAGAAACAATGCCTACCTTCTTGCAAAGGAGAAGTGGGCTGAGGCACTGGGGGAGAAATTTCTTGGGCTGTCTTGAGGACTATTTCCTATTGAGAATAAAAGAGACAAAATAAAATAAGATTTTTTTATTTGTATCACTTTAGGGTTCCAGTATCATTCTGTCACTTGCAGTTTCTCAAGGAACTAGACCACAGGAGGAAAAAACCCTATAATACCATTTATTTCATATGACATTGTTCAGAAGTACAAGAGCAAAAAAGAAAACAAAAATAAGAGTCCCAGTGAAGGCAAATGCATTAAAAAATTATTTCAGGGCAGCTAGGTGTTGCAGTGAATAGAGCACTGATCCTGAGTCAGGGAGACCTAAGTTCAAATCCATCCTCAAATACTTAATAATTACCTAGTTGTGTGACCCTGGGCAAGTCACTTAACCCCATTGCCTTGCCAAAAAAAATTTCATCTTCATCAATATTTATTGACCAGCCTCTAAGCCTATATGTTGCAAAATAATAAACACAAAACTCCCTAAGTCTTTCAAATCATATTTAAATGCTTTAAGTTTAAGAAGACAACTGGAAGGATAGGATAGATGTTATTTTCTTAAAATTCAGTCTCTGTAATTATAGGCATATATTTTAGGAGCACATGTGCTATATTGAATCTTAAAACATTTAATAAATTAATACATTTATTTTTATTTAATAAAATAATAAATTTATAATAAAAATAATAAAATAAATAAATATTAATACCCATCAAGGACAAAGAACGTATTTTAAAATATATTTCTATTTCTTTCATTAAATATTCCCCAATTATATTTTTAAAATTATTATTTTTTAAATTTCTGAGTTCCAAATGAATTTTCTTTCTTTCCTGCCTTTACCCTATCCCTTGAGAAGGTAAACAATAGAATATCAATTTTCCACATGAAATCATGCAAAACATATATATTTCCAGTTAGCATTTCTAAAATGGTAGCTATGTAGTGCAATGATAGAGTTCTGGAGTTTAGAAGGTCCAAATTCAAATCTGGTCTCAGACACCTACTACCTGATTGACTTCTGGGCAAGTCACTTAACCTCTATCTTCCTAAATGACCTCAACTGTAAAATAGAGGTGATAATAGTACCTACCTAATGTTATAAGGATCAAATGAAGTTTTATTTACAAACTCTTAGCATTATAACTGGCACATAGTAGGTATTTAAACTGCCTTCCCCCACCCCCCAAAAAGTGTATATCTTTTTCTGCGATGTTTGAATAAGATTATGTCTTATCCAGATTTTTCTCTGCAATTCCTTTAATCTTAATCAGATGGATTATGAATTGATACACTGACTTAAAAATTCAGGACACTCCAAAAATACATTCCATTTCTCAGTTAGATCAGGAAATGGATAAATTGTCTTTTTTCCTAAGTGATGTGGAACAGTGATGGCTCCTTGTGAGGAGGGCACCTCCTCTGGGGGCTTGTTACTTTCTCATATTAGCCTCAACCTGCTGCTGATCATTGACAAAGCTTGGCAGGCAGCTGGTGAAAGGAAGTTCAGGGGTACTCCAGCTTGCCCCTGTCTTTCTCTGCATATTTAATTAGAATGTTTGAACCATCTGAGGACATGATGGAAATGGAAACAGTTTAATTTTTTTTAAGGACAAAAGAGGAAAAAAAAAGAAAGACTTGAAACAGAATTCATCTTTTTTTTTCCTAAAATAAGCAAAAGTATCCCAGGAAAAAAATGTCCCACTTTTAACAGCAAACCATTTGCCATAATACTGGTTCTTTAATGAAATTTATAACTCTAATTAGATATCAGGAATGCAAGACTTCAGTTTAAAGCCGGTGTCTGCTTGTAAAGGGGTAAAAATTACTACCCATCTGCAGGAAGAATAGGCTAACACATTAGGGGAGATACATTTAGGACCACCTTGAGGACTTGCCGACATCCTACAATTCTACAAAAATTTTTCAATTAACTTAAGGTTGCAAATTTTATAGTGATGTCTTCAACAGATGCCATTAACTTTATGACAGACAACACAATCAAAGCTATTTAACTGGGAAGCGCTGAGAAACCCATTTCTTTCTGGGTAGAGAATCAAGATACATTTCCCCTGGTGCAATGAAATTTATCATGTCCCTGCATCTGTTGTTCAGTGGGCCCCTGGAGACGAGGATTCAGCTTTTGCTGCCCAGTACCCCCTGACTCTTTTTGTCTATTTATCTGAAGAACTAAATTAAATTCTTTCAACTCTCTCCCCCTTCCCTTAGCTTTTACATTGCTCTTCATATTCCTCAAAGGGGTGTCAATAATTTCAAGGTGGTTGAAATTTTTGTTCTCTGAAAAGAAAAATCTAAGACCAGGAATCTGGTAGAGAGGTTGATTTTTATTTGTTGGACTGAACAATTTACTCATGCTCTACACAGACCAAACAAAAACAAATTACGAGAGCACAATTCATTAAATGGCTAGAAGCTGAGCCATTCTGAAAACAGTCACTAAGTTTGTGCTAATTAAAACCTAAATATCAGCACATATAAAACCTGGCCCCAATGAGGAATGTTATCTGCTTTGAAAAGGAGACACCAGACCTGAGGATGTATATTCATAATCATCAGAAAAGGGTCAAGAGACTACCTGAATGTAGAAGAAGCACTATGGAATGGAAGGTTAAGGAAATAATACCAAAACTCTGACTTACTCTTTGTTCTTGAATTTGATGAATGTGTGGTCCTGAGAACCTCATTTCACATATGCATCTCAGGTGATGGCCTACCCACCTTATGAAGGTACTGAAAGGAATATACTTGCTTTGATTGTATTAGGAGACAGGCTGATTCATTAAATTGTGCTCTAAATGCTCAATTAAGGTTTTCCAACTTAACCATTTGTAACCTTATCTCTGATCTTTTTGTCCTTCTATTTTTAGATTCTAATCAAATCAGCACATTCTTCTTTTTTGTTTATGTTACCATTGTTATAAAAGTTTCAAACCATCATCTATAATGTATTCTTTTTCTTGGCATTATTCATGGAAATACATTTGGAATTCTTGGAATTATTATATTCTTGGAAATAAATTTCCAATTTATTTTCTTTTTTCTCTAAACAATGCATATCTTTGTTACATTTTAATGCATGCCTTCTCTACAAATAACTTGTCCTCTTCTCCTGTGATTCCAAGCATCAGCCCTATGCTTTCCTAGACCAAAATACTCCTCCTTAGTCACAGCTCCTCTCTATGTGTTGTCTTCCCCTAGAGGAATGAAAATTCTTTGGTGAAAAGCACTCATTTTTGCATTGGTATCCCGCCCCCCGACTAGAGACAGTAGTACCTGGAGTATAATGAACATTAATAAAAACCCTTTACATTCATTTGTTCATATATTCATTCAGCCTGTAATACTATTTAATCCTATAATACTTAAAATTCCTTCCTTGTACCTGTCTGACATGATATGATCCTTTAAACATTCTTGACAATTTGAAGAAATCAAATGATCTTACATTCCCCTAAAGAAAACAAAAACAGTCATTTCTTTCTTGCATTCATCTATTCAACAATTTTTAATGAGCACCTGCTAGGAAATTCAAAAGCATTAGATCTTTGTGGTCTCCCATAGTTTACCACAGACAAGACAGACAGTCAGGACATGCAATGTGGTCAATTTGGCAATAAGGGCCAGACTGAGAATTGGGACAATCCATTGTAAGTAGAGCAGCTGGTGAAGGTCCTAGCTGGATCCCTAACAAACAATTAATCTAATATGAAGCAACCAAAGGTGGCATGGTAAAGTAGAAAGAATCAACTCCTACCTAGGCCAATCACTACCTTTTGTGCTGTTGGACAAGTCACATAAAGTCCTCTGGATCTCAGTTTCCTCATCTGAAAACTAAGGGGGTTGGGCTAGAAGACCACGAGGGTTCCTCCCAACTCTAGAGTTTGATTCTTTAATAGTAAATGAAAATAAAATAATATCTATCCTCAAGGAACTTGCATTCTTCTGGGCATGGGCATGGATGCAAAGCGTATAGAGGTGGTGTTAACGCAAAATGATTTGAGGAGGAAAATAATATTAACAACAGACTTCAAATAGGTGACACCTGCTCTGAGCATCAGAGGAAAATATAGATAGGGAGAGGTAGACAGGAGAAAAGAGATCCTTCCAGAAATGGAAGATGAACACATGCTAATACATAAGGGCAGAAGATGGGACACTGAATGAGAATAAACAATAGGCTGTTCATATTTGTGCAGAATATATAGAAGGCATGAAAAAGAGAATTTTGAAAAAAGTCTGGGAAGAAAACTGGGAACCAAGATCATGGAGAGTTTTTAATGTCAAGCTAAGACGTTTCATATTTTATACTTGATGCTGTAGGAAGCCAGTCAGAAAGACAATGATGGAGTCAGCCTTTGGAAGAATAATATGGCAGCTTTGAGGATGAAGAACTGGAGAAGGGAAGAGACTGAAAGCAGGAAATTCAATTTGAAGACTATTCATTGTATTGATAAGAGGTAGGCAAGGGGTAGGAAGAATTAGGATACACAGGGAGAAGTTAAAGTAGTCTGGGCAAGGAGAACAAGTTAGCAGAATCCTGGAATACTCAGACTTGAGTATTAGAAGAAGGCAAGGACATTAGACTGACAGAAGGAGAAGTAGCAGTCATCACTCACCACTTCACATCCCTACAGCATCTTGGTCCATTCCCCTTCTCATAGAATCCCATGAGACTCTGTGAGCTAAGACAAGCTCCTGTGTTCACACCCAATTTATTGAGGAGTAAAACTGAGGTCAGAGAGGTGTCACAAGAACAAAGGGCAAAGGTGAAACTTGAATTCTGATCTTACCATCACTCTAGGGGACTCCTTAGAAAAGAAGGTGAGTGGGGCAGTTAGGTGATGCAGTGGATAGAGCACTGGACCTGGAGTCAGTTCTGAACCTGCATTCAGAACCAGCCTCAGACACTTAATAATTACCTAGCTGTGTGACCTTAGGAAAGTCACTTAACCCCAGTGCCTTGCAAAAAACAAAAACAAAAAAAGAGAGAAGGGGGAAGGACATCTGGCAGCCCAGGTATTGCCAGTATCCCCTGTGGGAAGTTCCATCTGCAACTTGGAGATAAGGAACACATACTGTATTTTTGCAAAGACATTTAGAGGTACAAGAACTAGGAGGAGGAGTAGCTAGGTAATGAAGTGGATAGAGCACGAGCCCTAGAGTCAGAAGACCTGAGTTCAAATCCCGCCTCAGACACTTAATTACCTAGCTGTGTGACCTTAGGAAAGTCACTTAGCCCCAGGGCCTGGCAAAAAAAAAACAAAAAAAAACTAAACTAAAAAAAACTAAGAGGGCATTTGGTGAGTGATCTGGAGGTAAAAAGAGATGGATCATTTGAAGGGTGTAGAGGATCAGAAAGGGTAACCTCCAATAAAGTGAGAACTGGAAGAAGAGTGAGTGTAGGGGAGGAGAGGTGTATGAGCATTGTATTGTCCTCCCAGGGTGGATGTTCAGTCTTCCTGGGGCTGTCACCAAGGTGTAGGTGTTGGGCCAGGTTATCCTCAGGTTGTCACTACTATCCAGCTCAGAGGAGAGCTGAGAGCAATGTAGCAATGATTCAGAAGTCTCATAGCACTGCCTGGATGAATTAGGTTGCTAAGTTTGCTCCCAGGTCCATGGATCCCCAAGTCATCACTAGCATTGGAGGCACTGTGCTAATCAAACTGACAAATTGGTAATGTGGGACAAAATAATGGGAAGCACCAAATGCTCTGTCTAGGAGTCTGACTCTTTATCCTGCAGGCAATGGGATAAGTTTTTGAGCAGGAAAGTAAAACAATGAGGTCCTTGTTTCAGGAAGGAAGGAAACAAGCATTTATCAAGAATTTATCATGTGCTAGATATTGTAGTTCAGTTGTTTTTTCCAGCTGCATCTGACTCTTCTTGACCCCATTAGGAATTTCTCCTTAAAGAAACTGGAGGTTTACCATTCCCTTCTCCAGCTCATTTTACAGATAAGGAAACTGAGGCAATTAGGGTGAAGGGACTTGTTCAGGGTCACACAGTTACTAAGTGTCTGAGACCAGATTTGTACTCAGGAAGAGGAGACTTCCCCACCCCAGCCCCAGCACCTTATCCACTGCATCACCAGATGCTGGGGCAACATCCAAATATCATCTCATATTATCCTCACAATTTAGGAGACAGATGCTAGCATTAACTCTCTTTTACATTTGGGGAAACTGCAGACAGAGGGGAATCGATTTTCCCTGTGGTCAAAGTGTCTGAGGCTACATTTAAAATCATTTTTCCCCTGACTACAAGCTCAGCACTGGCTGCTTTGCAACACCTAGCTATTTTACGAAATCAATCAGGATTTGAAATTGTGGACAAAAGGACATTTGGAGGGGTATGAAAAATGTGGGATAGATTTAAAAATAATTCATTCAACAACTTTCATTCATTATTTATTCATTCAACAAACATACATTAAATGTGCAGTAGGTAGTATAAGACAGTGGAGAAGCAATGAAAATCAATAAAATGTTAGCCATTAGTGTCTTTCCAGGGTCAATGGGACATGATCACAAGTATAATATAGAGTGTAGAAAGCATGACATGATAAGAGGAATCTCAACTAAACAATCTAGGGCAAATTGTGGGAAAAGAGATCACTTTAGGGGTAGCTAGGTGGTGAAGTAGATAGAGCACCAGCCCTGGAGTCAGGAGGACCTGAATTCAAATCTAAGCTCAGACACCTAGCTGTGTGACCTCTGGCAAATCACTTAACCCCACTGCCTTGCAAAAATCAAAAAAGAAAAGAAAAGAGATCACTTTCAGGTAGAGGAAATCAGAGAAGGCTTCAGAGAGAAAATGGTACCTGAGCAAGGTCACAAAGAGAATAATTTAAATAGATTGAGACAAAAAAGAAGTTATGTTCCCATTCACAGGGGATGACCTGGGTAAATGCATAGTGATGTGGGAATACAAGATAGCATTGTGGAACAGCCAGTTAATCAGGCTTGACTGAGGGGTCCAATATATAAAATTAGGTTTCAGCCAGACCATGAAGGACCTTAAATGGCAGTCTAAGGAATTTGCATTTTATACAGCAGATAGTAAGAATTTTAAAATGTTAACAAAGATTTATTAATGCTGATTATATGCCTATTCGCCTAAAAGATTTTTAAGCAAGGGTCAGTGCTAAATTTTGAGAAGTTTACTCTGGCAACTGTGTGAAGGATGGACCAGAAAAGGGAGAAACTGGAGGAACAGAGATCATTCTGAAGTCCTTACAATAGTCAGGAGAGAGGTGATGACAGTCTACTGTGGAGTGAATGGAGAGAGGGTGCACAGTCAGGAGATACTGGGGGTAGAAATGGCAGATAACATTTGGCAACTAAATGGATGTGAGGTACAAGAGAGGAAAGGGTCAAAGACAATTCTAAAGTTTCAAGTCTAGGTGACTGAGAAGGCAAAGAAAGAAAGAGTACCTATTATGTATAAGATACTGTTAAGAACTGAAAAAACGAATATAAGCAAGCAAAAAAGTCTCTGTCCTGTAGGAGTTTACAATCTAATGAAAGAAGATAACATAGAAGTCCAAAAATGGTGGGTGCATATTGGCATGGAGATGACTAGAAAGTAGAGTGAAGGCCTGGTTGTTCTGGTTCAACATAAGGTAGAAGCTCACTTTTTCAGAATTTAGCCTCTCTTGGTACATCAACAAGAGAGAAAAAAAGGAAAAGTGAAGAAGAAGGGGCAAGTTAAAGAAGGAAAATGATGAATTCCACTTTAGATATGGAGAAGCATTCTAGAGGTGACAGGCAGTAAACTATTGAAATGAAGGACAGGAGACTTAGAAGATTGGTTGATTCTCAGATTTAGAAGTTAATTGCAAAGAGATGCTAAGTGAAACCATAATAGTGGATGAGATCACTAAAGGAGAGAGAGAGAGACAGAGACAGAGGGAAAAGAGAGATAGAGAGAGAATATAGAGCAAATGAGAAGGGAAATGGAGAAATACATTCAGGAAAGGCTGGCAGAGTATAATGACCCAGTGAAGATTAAAAAAGAAAGCAAAGTCACAGAAATCAGGGAAGAGAGAGAATATATCTAAGGGGGGGAGGATGTAGAGTCTGAGAATTCAAAAACAAATATCAGTTTTAACAGTGAGGAGGATAATCGTAAACCTGGGAGAGAGTAGTTAACAGTAGGGTAGAGGGTTGCTGCTAGGGCTGAAAGAATACAAATCTAAGTCGTGAAGGAAGATGGAAAGGACAAAAGGGTCAGAGAAAGAGTTTTGGATCTGGGGAAATTCAAGTACTATAATTACCAAGACAAAAATGAAACAAACTCTACCCTCAAGAAAATTACATTCTACTAGATTTTTTTTTTTTTTTTTTTTTTTTTTTTTTGCTGATGCAAAGAAGAAACCAGTAGAGACAAGATGAAAGTGTGTGGATATGCAAGAGAGATAGAATGTGAAAGATCAATGGAGCAAGCTCCTTGGGGAAATGGGAGGGGATGACTTCAGCATAGAAAGGAAAGGATTAGCTTTGGCTAGGAAGAGTATTATCTTCTGAGACTGAAGCACAAGAGATGATGAGTGAAGAGATAAGTGTTCTGAAGTATGAAGGAGTTCATCAGGGATTATTTTGGTATTCTTAAATAGAAGGTCTAAATTAACAGGTCTTTTGTTGTAAGGAGAAAGGGGTGAATTTGGGGACTTTAGAATAAAAGAGTTTTGGAATATTAATGAAAAAACAACAGATGAAAGAGAGAAGAGGATCTATTTTCTCATCTTTTAAGGGAGCATAATAAGCATCTTTCAAAAGATGTTTTGAGAAGCCCAATTTGTAAACCACAAAATGCTCTGTACTTGTGAGCTATTCTCAGTCTCAAAAGAGTTGGTAATCTGTAATAGTATTTGGTGACTAAGGACTCAAAAGTTTTCCAAGTTAAATAAAATGGAAAACTAGAAACTGGAAAAAAAATCTTAACTCATGAGGAAATGGGGACTTGTGGTTAGTATCTATGCTGCTTGTGGAGCATAGGACTCGACCAGGAAAATAAGATGGATTGTAAGCAGAGTCCTAGATGTGACCTTCATTGCTCACAGCCCTGCTCTCCAAATTCATCCACCCATCTGCAAAGCAATACCTGTGAGACTCTCAAAAGAAAACTGGTGCCAGTTCATTCTCTGCCCATATGTGCTGCTTTTGCTTATTACTCAAATCCTGCTGTTTCTAGGGATTGTTGGCTTTTGTATGTTTTGAGGGTTAGGATATTTTAGACACAGCTGAGATTATTGCTGATATTTGTGACCTGATAAAATAAACTTGACCAGTAGTCCAATCTTAGGAAGGTAATTAACTCTCTCATCCCCAGGGAAATGCAACCTAGGAATAGGTAATCAACACATCGAAACCATCCTTCACTTAATGGTGGTACACGGGGTGCCTCATTTTGGAGGCAGTTATTGTTAAAAAAAAAAGCTATATCCAGATTAATTAAACTGTTTGATTGTTTTGTAATTGGGTTGGAGAAGTCCCATGTCTTCACCACAGAGAGGCAAACTACAAACCTTTTGAAAAGGCATATGCTGCACCCACTATAGGTTATTAATGTATTTTTAATAGCTGTCTCCTCAAAGAACATGAGGTTCGGATGTAATGCTTTTCGATTAGCAAGGAAGAAACTTGAGGATTAATAACTGCCATTTGAAACTCCTGATGGACCACGAAAGTGAGCCCCAGTTTTGACTTGATGACCTTCTTAAATGGCTTTGAGCCTTTAGCACTATGATAAATAGTGCTAGGGTGATTTAACACTCTTTTGAAGGAGGTTCATTGTAAATGGAGAGTGTTGTTGGGGGGGAGGGGAGAAAAAACAACCTTACTCAACAGACTCCAACCCAGGGAGCCTTTGGAAGGTGACAGTCAGCAGAAAACACACCTGGGTACCAGGACTGTTCTGCAGGTGCCTCTCCCCAGAGGGTATGGGAAGGGAAGAGATCTAGTCATGTAATAGCAATGAAACACTCCCAATTTTACCAGATGTCAGCAAAAGGCAAGGTTTTCAAACCTTCCTTTTGCTCAGAGACCTGGACAGCAATCTTTCTAAAAAAAAATAATCAAGGGCAATATTAATTAAACTTTCCATCAACTAGCTCTGTTACAGTGGGCAGCTGGCTAGCATCTAATTAGCTCAGGAAATCCTTTGCCCTCAGACTGGTTTTCAGAGATGGATCAGGAATCAGAGCAGGTTGCTGGATAGTTACATTAACAAACTTGAGCAGAGAGTGACACTAAGAATAAAGAAAATTCATTTTATATAAGAAATGGAATCTTTTATTACCTAGGTACTTTCCTCCCCCTCTTTCTTCCTTTCTCTAATGTCTGCCTTTTGGACATTCATTCCTTCAAAATGCCTTAAAGAAAGGCAGGGGAAGAAGGGGGAGGGTGTTGGAGAGATACCTAAATAGTTCTGGTTAAAGAATTTATGGAGAAAGTTGAATGTATTGGTTAAAAGCCAGGTCACTGAATCATCAGTTATTTCAACTTACTATATAATGAGTTAATAGTAAGAATAATTCACTTAAACCCATATATACTTTAAAAGATTGAAACAAAATCAATGAATGACTCAAAGCCTTTACAGGGTTCAATAGTAGTTAATTAATATATGCGAGCCTAAAACTTGCAGAGAGAAAAAAAAAACTGATAGAATGGTATGGGGTTATGGTAATGCTAGGAAACATAAATTCAATTTTATTATTTGCTAGCCAAGTGATTTGGGGCAAGTCATGAAGCAGTGTGTACAATGGAAATGCCTATTCTGGCAATGGAATAAGAGAAACGGGAATCAAATCTTGCTCCTGACACTTATTACTTGCAGGACCTTGGATATACAACCTCCTTGGGCCTCAGTTTCACCCTTTGTAATAAAAACAAGGAGATGGGAATGGATGGCTTTTGAGACCCTTTTCAACTCTAAATCTATGGCATCGTGATCTTTCTGAGTCTCAGATAATTCACCTCTAAAATGAAGACAATATTTGGAGAAACTATCTCAGGGTGTTGATAAGAGCTCAACAATCTATATTGAAAAATTCTGTTGTTCAGTCATTTCAATTGTGTTCAACTTTTTATGGTCCTATTTGGGGTTTTCTTGGCAAGGATACTAAGAGTGGTTTTCCATTTACTTTTTGAGTTCATTTTACAGATGAGGAAACTGAGGTAAAGAGGGTTAAGTGACTTGCTCAGGGTAACAGTTAGTAACTCTAGACCTGATAGTCTATCTGTTGTATCAACTACAGATTTCAATAATTTGATGAATTTTATATTTAACTGATATGAAAATTCCTCCATCAGTTATAACTATTCCATTTTTCCAGTAATAATAAGAATAATAATAAAAATACATGTTACTGAAGCACATTTGCACAATGCATCAGAATTCACAAAGCAATTTTCTCCAAAACCATCCTTGTTATCAGGTAATCCAAATTTTAAAATTCTAATTTTACTGGTGAGACAACTGAGCTTCAAAACTGAAGCAATTTTCCCAAAGTTGCTTAATTAACATGCTGTCAAATCAAGTGATTCTGCTCTTATTCTTTGTGATATCTGCCCATGTCTTTCCATTCAATTTAGTAACCATGTAATAATAACACTTACCCTCTTGGGGGGGGGGGGGAGGCAGCAAAGTAAAAACTGCCAATGCATGTAGTTGGGAAAACAAATAAATAAAATATAAAATATTTTTAAAAAAAAGAATAGTTTGCCTAAACCCTTATACTTTAAAAGCTTGATTGGACTATTTATAAGACTAATGCTTTAGAGGTTTAAAAGAGTTTTATAGTAGCATAGTAATGGATATGGACCTAACAATTTCAGAGCAATGACTAATAGGGTAGTAGTGGGTCGAAGAAAGACCTAATAATTCAGTCAATACCACGATAGAAGACTTAGGCAGACACCTTGTGTTTCAGTTTTATGAAGCAGTTTACTTTGGAATTTGTGTACATTCTGAAATACTTTGGCATTGATAAGAATTCCTTTGAGGCATGTTATAATGGATTCTTGAGAATGTCTTAGCTTTTTAATTGACTCTTACTGGTCTGAATTGATGTCATATCTCAAGGTGATCCCAAGGAAAGATCAGTGAATGTCAAAAAATGATAAAGAAAAAAAAATTTGAGTAGACTGTTTTCTCCCCTCAAAAATAAATGACCTGTTCATCAATGAATAGGATTCATTTAGCATTTTGTTTAAAATTATTGCTTGGCATTTGTAAGGTCAAGGTGAAAGAACTATCAAAAAGAGATATTCCTAGAATGTAACAAAAATTTTATGAAATGTGATGTATCCTAGTCATCTCAGACAACACACAGTCTTAGACTTCATTGAAAAGTTAAAAAAAAAGATTGTGTCCCCAGTTATAGATTTTATTTTTCTACTTTAATTTAGTCGGACCCATTTTTGGTTTCTTAACTTAATATAATTTCCCTTTTACATGGAAAAAGGGTAAATTTTGTTCAGGAAATAAGTTTACAAAATTCATCAAATTAAGTCCCAGTAAAAGAGAGAATACTAAAAGACTCATTCAGTATTCATACAGTCTCTTCAAATGTTTACATTTAAATAAGCGACATCAAAGGAAAGATGCAACAAGATGTAGTGATAGACAGTTGGGTTGTAAGAACTGGGTTAAAATCTTGCTTTACTGGCTTGATCCTAGACAAATCACCTGTCCATGTGCATCTCCTGAAGACCTTATCATTAAGTAACAGACTGAACCGGCTCTGCTTGGATGGAAGAAGGCAAACCTGTAGTTCCTTTAACTGAGGATATCACCAATCCTTTGTATAGCCATATATTAACCCTGTGTCATATAGATTTTACTTGAATATTATTTAGATAATAGGTAGGTGATACAATGGATAGATTGTTGGACTCAGGGTCAGGAAGACCTGACTTCAAATGCTGCTTTTGACCCTAAATAGTTTTCTAACCTTGGGGAAGTCACTTAAACTCTACTTCCCTGTTTTTTCATCCAAAAATGGTACAATAACAGCTTCTATTTCCTAGAGCTGTTGAGAAGATCAAATGAGATAATATGGGTAAAGGACTTGATTTTGGAAACTTTAGACCATTACGTGATGACTTTTAATATTATTTAAATAATTTCCTAAATTCCAAGTCTTTCATGAAAGGCTTCCTTGACCAACCATAAGAGAAAATAGCTTCCTTTAATACAGTGAGATCATGAAATTATTCTAACTATTCTCCCTGATCTCATTCAATTATATAAATTATAGACTCACCATTACTCACTTCCTCCAAAACACAAATATATTCAAGGCCTGTGTTTCATTTATATGTTCTAAGGGAAAGAACTGGTATAGGTGATCATAAAAGGGAAGCATTATTAACCAAATACATGAATTAGCGTGCCATTCAAATTTCCCTAATCAACTAAAATCCTTTGAACTGATAATAATAGTAGCAAGAATTTACTTAGTACTTTAATTTTTGCTAAGCATTTTACAAATATTATCTTATTTAATCCTCACAACAACCCTGGGAGGTGGGTGCTTTAATTGTTCTCATTTTACAAATGAGGAAACTGAGACAAGGTCACATAGCAAATAAGTAAATCTTCTCTATTGAATGAAATCATTCACTCATATCAGAAAATGATGTATCTGAAAATGATTAAATATTAATCAATTTCAAAGTCTTAAAATTTCAACAAAGACTAAGTAAATTAAGATCCAATAGATTTAATGTTGGTAATATCATTATAGTGTTATAATTCCCACTAACTTCACTATTTTCGATTAAATCCCTCAAAAATGTGAGAAGAGTTTTGCTAATCATGGGATAAAATTATAAAGCAGCTAGAGAGCATGATCACTACAGCAACTTGGATAATTGGTACTCAATACTTTGGGAGAAAATTATGAAGCCCATGGGTGAGCTATTTAACTGTAATGGTTTAGGGGTATTTGTTTTATATTTCATAAGGCATCTTATATTTTTATTCTTGATATTCTTGACCTTGTGTTCTTTCAGATGAACTGTGTAATTTTTTCTAGTTCTATAAAATAATTTTTGGTGGCTTGATTAGTTTGGCATTAAATAAGTAGATTAATTTAGGTAGAATTGTCATTCTTGATATATTGGCATGGCCTACTCATAAGCAATTAATATTCTTCCAACTGTTCAGATCCGACTTTATTTGTGTGAAAAATGTTTTGTAACAAAGCCTGGGTTTGTCTTGGCAGGTAGACTGTCGAGTATTTTATATCCTCGACAATTATTTTAAATGATATTTCTCTATTTCTTGATGCTGGAATTTTTTGGTAACATATAGAATTCTGATATATGAGTTAATTTCATATCCTGAAACTTTGCTACAGGTGATTTTCAACTGGTTTATTAATTGATTCTTTAGTATTCTCTAAATATACTATCATATCATCTGCAAAGAATTATAATGTTGTTTCCTCATGGCCTATTCTAATTCTTTCAATTTCTTTTTTTTCTCTTACTGCTAGAGCTAGTACAATACTACTTAATAGGGAGATAATGAGCAATCTTGCTTCATCCTTGATCTTATTGGGAAGGATTCTCCTTATCCCTGTTATAATGCTTGCTAATGTTTTAAATAGAAACAACTTACTTTAAAGAAAGCTCCGTTTATTCCTAAATCTCTTGTGCTTTTAATGGGAATGGGGATTGTATTCTGTCAAAGGATTTTTTACTGCATCTACTGAGGAAATCATATGATTTCTGAAAGTTTTGTTATTGGTATGATCAATTGTGTTGACAGTTTTCCTAATATTGAAGCAACCTTGCATTCCTATATTCTGGCATCAAACATATCAGAAATAGTAGGGTTAGGTAACAATGGCCAATATGACAATATTGTCTTCAACCTTAATATACTGACACAAAAATTGATGATAAAAACTGATATTTCAGAAATTAAACTGGCAATGAGGAAAGATTAATTCTCCTGTCTTGGCTGAATTTTCCAAAGAAAATAAACAAGATGTTAGAGTACAGACTGTATTAATTTCTAAGATACAGAATATTCCAAAATAATTACAGACTAAAACTGCCCCAAGACTTTTGAGATAGTCTTTATATGTGATATTGATAAACTTTAAGCTCTTTTAGTCTTTGATCCTAAAAAGCATTTTATGTAGATATCTACTTTTCATTTTATTCCTATATTTATTCAAAGTTCATAAAGTGTTTGGCATTGTAAAAATAAAAATAGGAGGGATAAATTAAAAATGAGCTTCTTTTCTTATAATCCAGTATCGTGGGATGGGTCCTGAACTCCAAGTTAGAAGACATAACATTCAATCCCTGCTTATGATACCTTAGGGACCTGGAGCAAGTTACAATCTCCCAGGCCCACCTGGACTCATCTGTGAAACAGGAAGTTGGACTAAATAGCCTTTGTAGTTCTTCCCAGATCTGGATCTACACTCCTCAGTCAATTCTTGAACAGACTACCATAATGGGAAGAATCTCTAGGTCTTGGTAGAAAAAGTTTACTCATTGAGAATTCCTAAAACAGCAAAATCAAAGGTTTAGTCCTTCCTGCCCCATAAAATGGGAGAGATAAATAAAATAAATTTATTTTCAAAGTTCTGTTGAGATTCTCAGTCCTTCTTTGAAAGTAAAGGTCAAAGGCAGCTAAGTCATATGATATCACTGGGTTTTCTTGACTGAAAAATCATCTACTCATTTCATTTTTCAATCATTTGGGATTTTTCTTCACAAAGATACTCCAGTGATTGTAGTCATTTCTGAGTCTTGTGACCACCCCCCCCCCCAATTTAGAGTTCTCTTGGCAGTGATATTGGAGTAGTTTATCAATTCTTCTCCAGTTCATTTGATAGATGAGGAAACTGAGACAAATGGGGTTTAGTGACTTACAGAGTCACAGAGCCAGCCAGTATCTGAGGCCAGATTTAAATTCATAAAGATGAGTCTTCTGGACTCGAGGTCTGGATTGCTAAGCTCCCTTCTAGTTCTAAGGCAGATCAATCTATGTGGCTGTCCCATTTTCAGTTAGACCTGTTTCTAGCATAAACCCATACCTAATATTTAAGTTAATGAACCAATATGCCAGAAAACTAAAGAAAATGACTTTCTGGATTATTATCTTCCTCATCCTTGAAATATGTTAAGTAACATCATCATTATTAATACAACTTTATTTTTAAAATTCAGAAATGTGAATTATCTAGAATAATAACAATAATAATATAGGATTGAAATTCTTTCATTAAAAAAGATAAAACTGCCTAAAAAGGAAGGAAATAATATTCCCCATAATAAGTCTATTCAGTGCATTTTGGATCTAAGAATCCAGGAACTCAAAATTCCTAAATTTATGGTAAGTTTGTGAAGCTTTAGGGCTCAGGTTTCTTATTCTGAAACAATTTTACAGTGCACACACCGGAACACAAATTTTCAGTTGCTTACAACATCCTTTTTATTAAAATCTTTTCTGCTAATTACTTTGGCAATAATTTCTTACAGCAAATTACCAGTAAATATGCTTTATTTTCTTCTATATTCCTGCCAAATATGTCATAAAGACAATATATCCCAGCCTTCATATTCCAAATCAACGGTTCTAGCTCAGAGAGATAGAAGAGGATTAGAAGGTAGCAGGGAGGTGCAAATCATTAATTACCATGAGGATTTGTAAGGATTGAATAGGGAAAAGGAAAACTTTAGTACTCTTAGTGATATTGGCCCATACATAAAATTGACTTATAATGCAAACTGGAGGTTGGGTACTTTGCCAGATGGTAAGAAGAGAAGCAATATGTAAATGAAATCCTCTAGGTACAACAACACTCAAAACCCTTTGAAAAGTTATTGCTAATTTTTGATAAATTTACATAACAGCAATCAAACCTTATATATTTCATTTCTTAGCTTACCAATAACAAAAAATTTAGAAAATTGGTAAGGAGTATTTAGATAGCCAGAAATGTACTTCTTAGAGAAATACCTATAAAGCTCTGAAAGTCACCAGAGGCAATAAACATCTATCCTTTGTCACAATTAAGATAAACAGAGATGAAATGAAAAAAAAAAACAGCCTCTTTGGAACCAAAACCAAAGCAGACATTCCTGCATGGGTAGACCATGTAACAAGAGGTGCTGTATAGATCTTCTATATCGCAAAGGAGGCAGACAGCTGCTAAGGGGGGTCCATTGAGAAAAGAATTGACATTTGATCTCTGTCCTCTGAAAAATTCAAAACTGTCTAATAAAAAGAATTGAAAAGAGATCAAAGCCTTATTTCTCCTGAAATGATGAAATAAAATTGGTGGGAAAAAAAATGACATTGCTTTTAGATTTCTTAATCTCAAATTACCCAACCAAATTAAAGAAGCCTAGAGGGAAATGTGCCTTCCCCTGATTCTAGGAACTTGTCAGACTCTTTAATTTCCTGCATTTGGCTGAATTACATCTATATGCACAAAAGCTTTCAGAATGGAAATATTTATCCCTCTAGAATAGAACCTCTTTGAAAATCCTAAAATATCAAAAATTTGGATTATGTTTGTCATGAGTCATCCTGAAATTCAAAAGTACTAAATGATAAGGACCATAAGGTCTTTCCATCTGATTTCAATTGAAATGTCCTAAATTTGCTGTCCCCCCTCAGCCCCTTTAGAAAAGCAAAGACCAACTTGCTTATTTGTTTTTATCACAATCTACAGCCCACAACAAGAGCTTAATTAATGATCACTAATTCATTCATTCTTCAGTCCAAAGCTAATTGTACTTGGTTCAATGTCATCCAGAAGGACCTAACCAGTACTGGCAATCAGCCCTCCGCCCTGCTGGTGCCACCTCCTCCACATCAGGAACCATGACCTTCCTCCACTCTCTCCCCCACCCACGGAGAGATGATCAATTCAGATTTGGGAATCTACCTAGAGTTGACCATGATCCACCAGCCACTCACCAGGACAGATACTAGGACCTCCTTAATCCTGTGACCAACAGTCCTGTAGCAATATAGAATCGACTGTTTCCTTGATTACAGCTCCCCCAAATGGGGGAAGGGATTTTCCCTTACTTAAATGCAAGACACTGTCCTGAGGACTTTTAATAAATATTATCAGATTTAATTCTCATAGCAACCCATGGAGATAGGTGATAATAAAATTCCTAATTTATAGTTGAGGAAACTGAGGTAGAGATTTTTTTTAGGAGACTTGCTCAGAGTCACAGAACTAGCAATGTCTGAACATGTGAGGTGAGTTTTGAACCCAGGTCTTTCTGACCCCAGGCCCAGAACTGTACCCATTGTACCACAAGTTGCATCAATATGCACTATATTCTTCATTAAAATGTAAGCTCTTGGGGCGGCTAGGTGGCATAGTGGATAAAGCATCAGCCTTAGAGTCAGGAGTACCTGGGTTCAAATCTGGTCTCAGACACTTAATAATTACCTAGCTGTGTGGCCTTGGGCAAGTCACTTCACCCAATTTGCCTTGAAAAAACCTTAAAAAAAAAGTAAGCTCTTGAAAGATGAAATAATCTACTTTTAAAATTTGAATCCCTAGCATTTTTCAGGTCCAATATTACCATGTATGTGGATAGATCTTCATAGTTTGCAAAAATATGTTATCCTACTTTGTAATGGTCGGGTCTTACATCTCCCAAGAGGAATGAATGACTAAATAACTACATAAAACAGGAAGGGCAGATAGTATTGTCCCCATTTTACAAATGAGGAAGTAGAGGTGTACAGAGACTGGATTATACAACAGACCAAAGACATGGAACAGATCTAATAACTACACACACACAGTGTTCTTTCTATCACTGCCCCCATTTTACAGATAAGGAAGCAGAGGTTTAGGGAGGCTACCAATATATATTGTGTGTTCTTTCTATTGTCTAAATTGTCTCTTATCTGATAGGAGGAATTTATGAGATACTGTACACAATGCTGAGTGAGAACTATTTCTGGTTTTACCAAAAGCCATCTGGCAGCATGGTAGAAGAGGGGGATACCTTCAGGGATCTGGCTGCAGTTATAGCTACCCCTGGGCAAGGTAGGCTACATTTTTGCATCTTCTGCTTCAGCTGTCCTCTCTAACACAAGGTGAGCCTGGATAATATCTCAGATTCATACTTCCTGAAATTTTTCATAAAACTGCTCTGCATGAAAAAACAAACTTTGCATGCACCCAAATATGTGGTGGGATCAACAACACACAAACCTGATGCATATTATATATCATCAGCAGAATTTCCTGTTGACAGTTTCTGATAAGAATCACAATTTAAGCTGAGTGAATTTCCTCCTTCCCTTCCCTAGAAATGTCAAAGATAACACAAATGCAAACGCTTTATATTATACATAAACAAAACATTTCTTTTTCCTTCTTGTCTCTTCTTGTTTCATTCTTCTTGTCTTTTTGTTTCTTCTTGTCTCTTCTTTTTGGTTTCTTCTTCTTGTCTCTTTCTTCTTCAATTCTTTCAATGCATTTATAGTTTCTAAAGATTTTCTACTTATATTTCCTCAAGAAGTAAAAGGGGAAAAATTGACATGAACTCCAATGCAAGAATGTTAATAGAATCCCTTTCTCCCACAATGGAAACATTTAAGCTTCATTCGAGAACCACAGTGTGTATATCACTTCATATTTCATGATTCTCTAATTACATATTGTTAGAAACCCTGACATTTAAGCTCAGAACTTATAAGGCCTGCTATTTACATGGCTTATTGGGGAGAGAACCTAAACATTCTTGCAGTTAAATATAGAAATATGTCAAAACATTATTATTTTGGTTTGTTTTATTTTTAAGACTGGGTCTCCCTATTTTACTCAGTCTAGAAGTAAGGGACTAGTACTACTTTGTTTGGCAAATGAAATGTAACCTGACCTGCTTCTGACATGGGATGGCTCCCCGCTTCCTTAAACACTCAGGGGGGGTCCCAACTCCTAAGATCTCAGTTTCTTAATACCAAACTTGATGCTGACACCTGATTAGTTTAATCCCATCATAATTTAGAATTTATGAGTACAAGAGACCCACCAGTTTGACTTTTACCTCAATTGCTGGGTCTATAGGCATGCATTACCACACCAGATAAATCAGCATTATTAGTATTAGAATTGTAATTATTTCAAGGTAAATTTAAAGATCTGCATTCCATAGTTACCACAAGTGGTACTACTATACACAATACTTCATTCAACTGTCAAGGTAATCTTCCTAAAGTGAAGGGCTGATGATGTAATCAACAGCCCCTCCATCCAATAAGCTCCAAGATTATCCCAAGATTAAATATAAAATCCTTTAAAAGCCAAATGTTTGGTTTTTAAAGTCCTTCATAATCTAGCTCTGCCTATTAATATAGTCTTCTAACACCTTAATCCTTTCAATATACTCTTTGATCTAGTGACACTGGCCTTTTTGTTAGTTCTCATACAAGATTCCCTATCTTCAAATTCCTTGCATTTTTACTGCATACATATATATATATTATATATATATATATATATATATATATTATATATATATATGTATGTGAAACATTCCTGGAATGCCCTCCATCCTCACCTGTGCTTCCTAGATTCCTTCAATTCTCAGCTAAAATCCTACCTCTTAGCCTTAGTCACTTAATCATTGCCTAGCTGGGTGACCTTGGGCAATTCATGTAAATTGACTTACATAAATAAAATTTGAAAAGTAAAATAAAATCCTATCCTCTATAAGAATTTTTTTTTTTAATTTCTTTTCTGTTTTTCTTGATGGCTTTTCCCCCCCTTAGTTCTAATTCCTCTTTCACAAAGAGACTTTTATGGAAATACATTAAACACAATTACATAATGTACAACTCTTACCAGATTATTCACTGCCATGAGGAGGGGGGGAGGGAAGAAAGAGTGGTAGAAAAATGTGCCACTCACAAACTTGCAAATGGAATTAATGTTGAAAATTACTTTTGCATATAATTAGGAAAATAATAAAATTAAAATTAAAAAAAAGATACTAAAAAAAAGAATCCTTTTTTATCCTACTTAATGCTAGTACCTTTCCTCTGCTGATTATCACCAATTTAACCTATATTTATTTCATTTGTGAATAATTTTTGCACATTGTCTCTGCAATAGATTGTGAGCTTCTTTAGGGCAGAAACTGTTTTGGACTTTCTTTTGTTCCCTGGCACACAGTAGATGCTTAATTAATGCTTATTGACTGCACTAATGAATGATTATGTTTTTACAATTTCATTGTTGGATAATTCATGTTGTCTTCTAGTAAGTTTCATGATTCCATAGTAAGGACATGAGGCTGCTAGAGTTGGGAGGCAGAGAGGGACAATGGATTTAACTATCCCACCCTGCTTATTTTGATTATCCAATCAAAGTAGAACTCTCCCCATCATCACACCTTACCTGTCTTATGTTCATGATTACAAGGGAAATGAAGCAAGAATGTAAGTGGAATATGGCCACCACCATTGGAAAATGAAATCCACATGCATATGCCATCATAAAAGATTAATAGAAGATTCTTCCCAAGAAAGAAATATCTCATTCTTCTTGTGTAGATAACAATTCTTTCACAAGAAGGGGCTTTTAATCTTGCTTCTTCACAGCATTAATAAAAAAAAAAAAGCCTGTCTAATGGCTCTGGAGAGGTTAGCTGGTACAAAAAGCTAAACAGAATTCTACTCAATACCAAGGTTTATCAAAGCTGCCCTCTTTGGAGAGTTTAATTTTGGAGAGTTTAATTCAGTTTCAATGGCCCTTACTGGGCAAGTTTATGTAGAAAAGAAAAGGTTCAAAGTAGAAAAATGAGAGCTATCTTCAAATTTTTGAAGAATGATCAAGTAAAGTGGGATTAAATTTGTTCTATTAATCCAGAGGAGGAGAATCCTGGATAGAAGCTGAGAGAGGGAAAATTTTAACTTGATATCAGACTAAACTTCCTAACAATCAGAGCTGATCAAAAGTGGGATGGGTTGCCCTTTCTTGTTGCATAAATCCCTCTGAAAATTGATGAATTCTGTGTCCCTTCTCCTTATTATTATGTTTTTAATTGCAAAAAAATACGTTTGACTATAAGGGAAGCCAATTACATTGAAATATAGTTATCAAAATATTTTTTAAAAGTTCATAGACTAGGGCAGCTAGGTAGCACAGTGGCTAGAGCACTGGCCCTGGAGTCAGGAGTACCTGAGTTCAAATCCAGCCTCAGACACTTACTAATTACCTAGTTGTGTGGCCTTGGGCAAGCCACTTAACCCCATTACCTTGCAAAAACTAAAGAAAAAAAGTTCACAGACTACAAGTTAAAAACCCCAAACTACATGGTGGCTGAGATTTTTTTCCTACTCTAACATTTTATGATCACAAATTAAAGATTGAGATTTGGTTGGGGAAAAAAAAACAAACAAACCTTAGATGAAGAAAATTATGAAGTAATTAAGAGGGTAAATGTCTAGATTGAGAATCAAAGAGCAAAATGTTTATATGTAGGTTTTATCACTGAAGTGGGTCCTTTAGAATTATTTATTAGACTTAGGAGCTGATACTGAGGAAGCAGAAGATAAAGGATTAATCTTTCCATAGGCCCAAAGTACTTAAGATAGATAGATGTCACTGGCTCACATTATTTGGGTAGGTGGGTGGGTGGCAAGAAAGGTAAAGTGAATTTTCTAATATAAGGAAACCAGTATGATAAGCATTAGCTTTAGAAAAAGTTCAGTGAATTTATCTTTCACTTGTGGGCAAGGATCCTGTGGATGTACTATTTGCAGTTGTGAAAAATTTACAAATCATCTTTTCTTGAGTCAAGACCCTTGAAGGCTTGCCTATTACTATTTTTTCCTTCTAGGAAGTGCCATATTTCCCATGTCATCACTCTTTAGTCTCTTTAAAAACAGAGCAAAGGAAGGATGGAGGGAGATAAAAAAGGTCAGGAAAGGAAAGAAAAAAGAGAAGAAGGGAAGGGGAAAGGAGGGAGAGAGGGAGCAAGAGAAGAAGGGGTAAGGAGAGCAGGAGGGAGGCAGGAAAAAAGCAAGGGAAAAAGGAAGGTAGAAGGAAGATTAACAGTGAGGGAGAAAGAATAAGATGGAGGGAAAGAGGAGGGAAGAAAAAAGGAAAGGAGGCAGGAAGAAAGTGAAGAAGGAAGGATAAAGGAAAGGAGAAGGGAGGAGAGAGGAGGAAGAGAAAGGAAGAAAGGAAGGAAATAAGTCCTTAAATAATGATAATCTAAAAGCTAATAAACAAAAAAAGAATGATGGAGACAACTCATTAAACAAAAAAGATAATTAAACACAAAAAAAGACAGTTAACCATTTCAAGGGTTTACCAAGAAATCAAAAATGGGACAAATAGGTACTATTCAGAACTTATGTAACAAAGCTGGGAAGAGGGAAAGAAAAGAGATAAGAAAAACCATTCAGACCAGTTTCTATAAGCTGTATGTGGGGAAAGGGACAGAAGAAAGGGCAAAGAGAAGCATAATGTCAATATCATTTAGGCCTGGAAAGACTAGGGCCCCCAGATGTCAAAGAACTCTAAATG